>NC_141042.1:8930000-9022500 GCF_052040795.2 Danio rerio
CGTAGCGCAAACTCTGTGATTGGTCGGCTTGGTAGTGCTGACGAGTCTAGGCAGGACCGAGAGCCGCGCGAATGGCGCGAGCGATTGTTTACAAGTGTGGAGTCCCGTGAGGGAGCTCCGGATGGAAAGTTTTGTTTTGTGTTTACCTCATAGTTAAAGTTGTTGCACGTCCGCCGGTTCCTGCCTCAAAATGAGCGAGTTTGAGTCAGGTGTACAACCAGGAAGTGTTCAGGAAAAGCAAAACAGCAGAGAAGAAACTCGACACAGAGGAACATTTACACCTCACTGCCAACTAGTGATTTAGAAGTGTAATGCGGACCAACAGAGACAGCGCGCAGAAGTCTAAATGCACAGCTGCGCGCGTTGCCTGCGCCGTGAGTTACACTGGTTACTTGATGCAGAAGTATAAACCAGGCTTAACTTGTAATGCTTGTCAAGCTGGATAACAAGTAAAACATCAGCACTAGGGACTTTACGGTCCTCACTTCAAAACGAACCAAAAGTAGGATTCTACTAAAGTAGGAGATTTACCCTGCTGTTGCTCCCTTCCACCTCATCCCTGTCTATGAGGCGCTGAACTCCGTATCAGTGCGTGAGAGAGACCGTGTTCACTCTGCTCTGCGCACAACTATAGTGTTTTTTTTTTATGATTAAATGTCCCGTGTTGCGCAACACAACGAATCACTAATGAAATCCGGTGATATTGCTTTTAGTAATCTATTTTTATCGACTTAATTGATTCATTGTTGCAGCCGTAATATACATGCTTTTATTATGCATAAATAATTTTACAACACAGCTTTGCACTGTTAAAATATATGTATAATTAACACGACACTAACTTGGGCTTTTCTTTTCATTTTTCTATATGCATTTCAGATGCGATGCCTACGGAGGTGTCTGTAAAGGTGGGAGAGCCTGTCATTTTACAGCATAATATTTCTGACGTACACATGTATGATGTAATAGAGTGGATGTTTGAAGATGGCAAGACTGCCATCGCTCGAATCAACAAACAGATCAGTAAAAACCCCTCGTATGATGAAAAGAATGAGAAATTCAAAGGCAGACTGGCGCTGGATCAGACAGGATATCTGACCATCGCAGACTCCAAAACCACAGACTCGGGACTTTATAAACTCGAGGTGATAGGAACCAACTTAAAAGGGAACAGGAACTTTCGTGTTATAGTCAGTGGTGAGTACAATCTGCCGTTTGCTAGTCTTAAAGGGTGAAGATTTGTTATTGAATTTATAGGATTTCATTCTGAATTGATTGTCTCTCTTTGTTTTTTTTTTACAGAACCGGGTCTGTCCACAGTTTATATTGTGATCATTTTGGTTGTTATTGTGTTGATCGTGGTGGCGGTGCTCGTTGCGATTAAGTGTCGCATTAATAGAAAGACTGTATTATAAAAATAACAGAGTAAGTAAGCATCTTATATTGACTTCATTTACTGCAATGCATTTCACTATGCTAAGGCAGAATACAAATGTTCATATTATTTAAAGGGTTGTATTTATTTGATAAACACACCGTATATACAGGGCTTCACATTAACTCCCGCCAAATGCGGGTAGATTTCAGCTGTAGCACCTCACTAGCTACTTTGGCTGGTTGAAAATTATTTTTAAATTGCCAGTTCTGGCTCATCACTAAAGATTAGAACTGTAGTTTAGGACAAGTAAATGCATGCAAATGTGATCAGCAGGACTGATAACTGTTCGTGCGAGCAAAGAAAGCAGGTGAATACTGATTGAGAGGATGTTCAGGCGATTGGTGAAACACAGGTCCTCACTCACTGACTAGTGCATCACTGTTACGCACACAGCAAGTGCTTAAAAGCTCCCACGTCCTTGCACGAAGCAACCGTGACTGGAGACGCAACTGGTGGGATTGCTTCTCTTTAAAATAGTCTGGAAAAAGGCTGTGCTCATGCAGCCACGGTCCTGCTGCTTTCCACAGCTCCAGATTTTTTGTAAGCAGCCGTGTTTGCCACTTTCTCTCGAACCATTCTTTAAACAGATTATTAATGGGCCTAATGTTAACCATGGCGTGCGATCATTCTTTCATTATCGCACACAGTATTTTTCGCCGGCTTTCTATTGCTTATAGTTAATTTTGTTTATATGTTTGAATTAGCATCCTTTACATTAACAATGCTTTACTAGGATATTAACTCTCCATTAATGTATAGTTGAGTTTTAGCCCATCATTGAGTATTTACTTGTGTAAATGTGTGTAAATTTATATTTTTTTCAGTTTTTAAATTAATTTCACTAATATTATTGTAATATAATAATTGTTATATTCAAATGTTCGTATTATTTATTTATAATACAGTTTGTAAAGTCATATTTTCTGTCTTTTAGTAGATATATTATGTTGAGAGACTAGCTTTGTTCACCAAATAAGTGGATCTAATTGGATTTACATTGTAAACATTAAGTAAAAGTTAAAAAGGTATTATTTTTTATTTCATATATTGAATTATTAGTTATGATACCCCTAAAATCGTTCCGCATAAATCCGCAGATTTTTGACAATTTACCACAGAAATAGCAAAAAATGTCTATTGCATTTTAGATGCGTGACAAATTTTTTTTATGTGTTAATGGTTTTTTAGGAACATTTTGTTGAATAAAAAGTGCATGTATACAGCTATATTTTGCTTGTTTCGACTCATGCTAATTTAAGGAAATATATACTTTGATGTGGCTAGATAATTTTTATTACATCCTTAGTAATGAGCACTGAAAATTCACGTAAAATAAAAACTAATTGCAACGTGACACTTTAAAACCATAACCTATTTTTAAATGTACATTGAGCAAGCTTATACACACACAGAAAATGAAATGAACGATGATGCATGTGGGCATATCACAAAGTTTAAATTAAGTAATTTTACCTTGGCAAAGTCACATTTATGCATGTAAAATATAATTTCCCAACTAGTGCTAGTGAAAATGGTGAGTGGCTAGAAATGTTGAAAAACTACTAGCCACAGTGACTGGTGATCAAAAAAGGTAATGTCAAGCCCTGAGTGGAATATTCTGACTGATATGATGAATTTTAAAATGGCGATTTTCTGGCTGAATAAGTTTTACATGTATTCCTGTGATGCAAATATAATTTTTTATTAGAAAACTTTCTAATAACCTTCATTTGTCGCTCAAGAAATCATGATAAATGTTTTTAAGACTTTTATTTTTTGAATTTTGTTTAAAAAATGTAGATTTCATTTAAAAGTAACTTTAAAAATAGCTTTAAAGCAGAACAACAAGATTCAGTATTGATAATAAAATATTGTATAAAAACTATAAATTTAATTATTGTACTGTTACTGGCTTCTAAAAAGTCATAGTATATATATATATATATATATATATATATATATATATATATATATATATATATATATATATATATATATATATATATATAATTGAAATAAATATATGTATATATTTTGTCATTAAAATGCCTTATATTTTTTATTTTGTATTTTAAATATTATATTTTAAGTACTTTAATCATAAAATTACAGCCTTTTTTCTTCACACTGCTGAATCTGTTGAGCTTTTGTTAAATAGTAATTTATCATCTTTATTCTTATTGTGCTTGCTTTCAGATGGAGATGAAGGACGTCCATTGAAATAACAACAATAGGTCAGAGCGTCTGTAACACGGCACTTGAAATAAACAAGAGCGAACTTTTTGGGCATAAATAGGGAAAACATTCTTACATAAATCTACATATGCACATTTGCTGGAATCATTTTGCTCTAAATGCTGATTTTATTCATTTTGTTGTCGTTTTAAACCATAAGTCTCAAACTGGATTCCTGGAGGGCGGCAGCTCTGCACAGTTTTACTCCATTTTTAATCAAACACAGCTGATCCAACTAATCGAGTGTTCAAAAGAGTCTCAAACACCTAAAGTAGTTGGATCAGCTGTGTTTGATTAGGGTTGGAGCAAAGGAATTGAGTTTGAGACCTGTATGGTACAGTTAGTATATAATACGAGAAATCAACCCTGTTATAAACGGATATCTAATCTTGCTGGCTCATGGGACTGCAGCTTTAACGCTTCTGGTAGATGTTTTTTAGATTATACGTTATATTGACTACATTTTTTTAAGCAATTGTTTTCTGTTGAGATTTATTTCATATCTTAGAGGGCCAAAGAAGGGACTGTGTGAAAGATTGATGTTTTTTTCTTGAATTTTCATATAAAAACTGTTTGCCTCGTTTTTACTGAATAACTACTTTAAGGTTTTAGATTTTACTGTCATATATGTTTTGTTTACATGAAGACGGATTGAGATGAACGTTTGTTCGCTTGAAGGGTGATATGGTTGATGAATGTTTTCAGCTGGGATACTTAAGCTGTTTTTGAAATCACTGGGATTCATCAGTTGTATGAATGCCAAATTTGTTGCACTTTCTGTAAAGCCATTGAATGGTGTCACTTTGAATATGCAGCCATGTTGTTTTACTTTTTGTTATTTCTGTGCTATGGGCTGTAATGGGAAATGATGACCTCTCGCCAGCCTGATTTCACCAAGTAGGACTTGTTCCTGGATTATCATCTATATTGATCTTGGAACAACATTCAGATCAGCCAATCAGAATAAAGGGATATGTTTACTGCTTATGTTAAGTTTAGGTTTAAGCACTTCTATATGGTTGTTATCCAACTATTATTCCTCTCAGATTTTGGGAATAATTTACAGTTGTGATTGGGTTTAGGGGTTCGGAATAGATGTGGATGTTAATCTAGGATTGCATTGTACTTGGCAAAATCATGATGTGTGAGGACATCTTAATGCCTTTTTGTATTGTAAGAAATGTATGAAATTATAAAAAAGGATAAATACAGTGGTTATTTTCAAGATGACTTGGTGTATTACTATTGTTTGCGGTTGTACGTTTAAATTAAGATGTTAATCTAAATGCTGATTCTCAGCATGGATCTACTTTGATAACATAGTCTTTTTATTAGTAATAATTTGTGTTGTTTTCTCTTCATTTACAAGGTTTTGATGTTCACTTTTTTTCTGCATGCCTGGGTCAAGTTTCTTCAGTTTTTGAAGTGTTAACATGTATGCATTTAAAATGTTGCTGTCGTTTCAGGGAAACAACTAAGTCTGTAAGAGTCAGGGGCATAGCAACTAGGGGCACGGTGAGGATATGTCCCCCTTACTTTTAGAGACAGACCATTTAGAAACGGGTGATTAATAATTATATGAACGCTAATTTTAGATCTCATTCAGCTGTCCCCTTTCTCTTTTAAAATGTATTCAAAGTATTTGATATTTAGTGTTCTAACTTCCTTCACACACATATAATGTGCATATTTATTTATTTATTTGCCTTTCAAAAACATAACAATTTAGGCCAAACATAATCTTGCACAAACTGACTGAGACATGTCAGATACACAGTGAATCAAATATGAAGCCATACAATTTCATAAAAAAACCACAACAAAAAATAACTTTACTAACAAAAAAGATCAATTTACTGTGCAGACATCGAACAGAAACTCTCTAAGGGGTTAGATAAAACCATATTCTGTAAACAAATCATACAATTGTTTAGCCTTCTCAGCCTTCATAATTTTTAAAGCTTCTACATAGGTGGGAAACTCCTTTTTAGAGACAGACAATTGAGGAGCTGTTCTCAAAAAATTTGTGAGAAAAAATTAGTGAATGAAGAATTGAAGTAAAATAAGTAAACAATTTGCAGTTACGTCATTATCTTTGCTGTCCAAATGTACTCCATATTTCACATTGTCCCAACAAATAGAAGGAAACCTTTAAATATATTTTTATCCAGTTGTCCACATCAGTCCAGAAAGGACTAACTAAATTACAATATAGAAATAGATGCTTAACAGTTTCAATATCAGTATTGCAGAATTGGCAAACATTACAATTCACATTAAATCTTTTTCTCAGAAACTCTTTTACAGGGTAAATATCATATATAATTTTAAAATGAACTTCTTTGTATTTTGTAGGAATAGGAAATGTCAAAAAATTGCAACCTAATTCTTTTAAAACAGTTGGTAAATATAATTGCTTTTAATAGGACCAGGATAGCATTAGCTGTATTAAACACTTTCTAATAAACATATTTGTACATTTATTGTCCACAGAGTTTAACTTGCCTAATTTAGTATCCATCATTTTTGGTGTGACAGGATCTCTTTTAACATATGAATTAATGGTAAGAGAATACATCTAAGTACTTTCAAATAATCTTTTTTTTTTTTTTTTTTTTTTACAATTAAATTTAAAGATAGTAAGCTCGTTGAAACTAACAAAACAACCAGTCTTATCCAAAATATGCAGTTCTGACCAAATTGCGTTGCATATAAATAAAATAATAAAATAATTGTAATAAACAGCGATTGTTCCACAATCACACATTATGAGGACTGAAGTTATGTTTGTACAGCATTGTCCAACTCAACAAAACCTGCTCATGAAATTTGGAAAGTTTCAGTGAAATTTTAGATAATTCAAACACATTGTAAAAAAAAAAAAAAAAAAAACTTTATACCTCAGTTTTTTAAATTAATAAGATGGAATTACAAACCAATAAGAATTTATATATATATATATATATATATATATATATATATATATATATATATATATATATATATATATATATATATATATATATATATATATATATATATATATATATATATATGCAGCGATTTAAGTTTAGGTACGTTCATACTTCCTTTACATATACTATATATGCTATACTAGAAATTGACCACCTTAAACTGATATACTATTTCCAGTCACTAGGAGACGCTAGTAGCTAATGTTTAACAGAAGGATGCTGCTCCCTGCAGATGTTTATACCTGCGTTTTACCCTCCATCAAAACGCGAACAGACCAGTTTTGTTTTTTCAGCACCTTATGAATTCTCTGAATTTCGGTGTCTGTCTCTAGTCTTCAGGCAGATTTCCGTGTTTTTGTCTCATTTTCAGTGAGGTGGGAGTGGTTTGGGAAACGGCGTAAATAATCGCGTTTATCTTATTAATACCATAAAATACGACTAAAATGTGCAGGAATATGAAGAAGCTAATTTTGGCTGTGCTTGTTTGGTTTCTTGCAAACGGTAAGTCTGTTTATTTTTCATAACTTTCGTTTTCACGTATACCGGAAGCAAGGTGTATATGGTGGCACAGTGTTCAGCAGTAATGTCACATAAGTCGTGTAAACACCTTAAAATAACTTAATTTTGGGGATGGAGGGCTCAATATATGGATTGACACGATAGTTTAACCTTGCACCGCGTGTGCTAAGCATGCTGCGTAAGTTACGTTGGACGTCCTGACGCCATCAATGCGCTATTGTAATAAGTGTATATCAATTTTATGTGTGACCGACCATACTCCTAAAAACAATACCCATATTTAATACTTTCCTTATTAAAATTTCGTACAATATTTAATCTCTTAAGCTTATTAATAATAAGAATAATACGTTTCTTAAAGCTTATTAAAATCTAATGATTGAGGCTTTGTAATTTTTTCGCTCTTCTTTTTTTTTTTGGTATTGTATTTTTTCTTCAATGCAGTGATGTTATTATTCTTGTATCAATAAAAATAAATATTAAAAAAATAATAATCATTAAAAAAAAGTGACAGACCCTAAATATTCTTCACCCCCTTTAACTTTCACAACATTAATGTTTTACGAGTTGTTAACTTTCCCTTAGGGTAAAAATCCATGGTCTTATTATACATAAAAGTGTAGGATATTAAAAATATACAGTTGAAGTCAGAAGTATTAGCCCCCCCCTGAATTATTAGCCCCCATTTATTTTCTGCCAATTTCTGTTTAACGGAAGGAAGATTTTTTTCAACTCAGTTCTAAACATAATAGTTTTAAAAACCCCATTTCTAATAACTGATTTATTTTATCTTTGCCATGATGATTGTACATGATATTTGCTGGATATATACAGCTTAAAGTGACATTTAAAGGCTTAACTAGATTAGATTAACTAGGCAGGTTAGGGTAATTATTATTGTATAACAATGTTTTTTTTCTGTAGACTATCGAAAAAATATAGCTTAAAGAGACTAATATTTTTGATCTTAAAATGGTGTTTAAAAAGTTTGTTTAAATCTGCTTTTATTCTTGTCAAAATAAAACAAATAAGACTTTCTTCAGAAGAAAATATTATCAGACATTCTGTAAAAATGTCCTTGCTCTGTTAATTATCAGTTGGGAAATATTTAAAAAAGAAAGAAAAAAAAAATCAAAGGGGGCCAATAATTCTGACTTCAACTGTATGTTACTGTACTTTAAAATGAATGAATTTATTATAATAAATGTACTTGCATTTAGTAAATTTCCAAATACTGTAGTGTGTTTGAATCTTAATTTAGAAAATATATCAGTAATTAACAATAATGTGGTAGTTTGTGATCTACTACAAGTCTAGTAACTACTATATTAAAATAAACTACTATTAGTTAAATTGTTAAAGTAAATTTGTACAGTATGTGTGATACAGTTACCATTTTTTTGTAGTGTAGTGTAAAGTAGTTACTTCAGGGGCATTTTAGACCTTATAACCATCCCTGTGTTTTTTTTTTTTTTTTTTTTTTTTTTTGGGTCATTTGCTAAAAAGAGCAGCTGTTGTAAACCATTTTACTACATTATAATACACTAAAACACACTGTTAGCATCTTTTTTTCCACAATACAGCAACTATTTTTAGTTTTCAGTTCACTACAGTTTTTTTATAATATGGTGTATACATTAACAATTATAGCAAACTCTATATTATGCAGCATACCACAGTCTACTAGTTTAATACACAGTTGGCAACAATTGAAGTAGATCAAAACCTTCCATCAAAGTTGTCAAACTTATTTACAGCACTCATTATTGTCTTGGGGCAATTTGGAAAAGCTTTTTAATCCACTTTAAATGTTGACTACTGTAGTAACTTGTAAATGTAGTATTTATCACAGCTTATCAATTTGATGATTATTATTATAATGTGCTGCAGTAAATATAAGTAGAAAATATTGTAATGTGGGTAAGAACAAGTTTTTGAGGCATTGGATGGCTATTATCAGTATTTTATAGCAACATTAGCTATTACACGTTTACATATGACTATTGTTACTATATCTTAAACATGGCACAAATGTGGTTACTTGTAGTAAAACCATGGTCATTTTTTATTCGTTATGTTTAGAACCACAAATGGGTTTTTGTTAATGCTCTGCTGTCCATCTTTAAGTATTTAGATTGAGTCGAAGACTGACATTTAATCACATCAGTTATTTAATTCTGTTCATTCATTCATACATATTCTTTTGGGCTTAGTCCCTTTATCATTCACAGCGGAATGAACCACCAACTTATCTAGCATATGTTTTACGCAGTAGATGCCCTTCCAGCTGCAACCAGTCACTGGGAAACACCCATACACTCACACATTCACTATGGCCAATTTACCTTATCCAATTCACCGACAGCGACAGCACGTCTTTGGACTTGTGGGGGAACCCGGAGCACCCGGAGGAAATCCACGCGTTTAACCCACATGCAAACTCCACACAGAAATGCCAACTGACCCAGCCGAGGCTCGAACCAGCGACCTTCTTGCTGTGAGGCGCTACCCACTGCGCCACCGTGTCACCTAATTCTGTGTTCATTGTGTTATTTCATTTTAACTTGTAGTTACTATATATCTGTTCTCTAGGTGTGTTTGGTTTTGAGACAAACGGAGTGAAGTCGGTGTTAGTGATGGAGGGAGATTCTGTCCCTCTATACACTTGTCAGAAGGACACACAAAAATATGAAACCATACTGTGGACTTATGGATCTGAAGATGCGGTCATAGCTTTTTTCAGCAGGGGCAAACCATTCTCGTTTCCTGATGGTAATGAGAGATTCAAAGACAGACTCGAGATAGATTTGAACACAGGATCTCTGACCATCAGGAACATCAGAACCAACCATTCTGGAGTCTATAAAGTGGATATGACCAGCACAAGTGGATCCCCATACATAAGGAGATTTAATGTGACTGTATCTGGTGAGTAGCACTATAATTACCATTACCAGGCTTGTTTATTTATTTGTTTGTTTATTTAAAAGAGTAGTTCACCCAAACACTACAATTAACCCTTTTATGCTCATTCTTATGTGCTGTTTGGCATGTTTTCATCCACTTTAGGGTGATTTTGAGGCTTAATGTCTTAATCGTTCGCTTGTGTTTTAGCAAATGGAATGATTTTTGGTGACAACTATTATTATGACACATATTTTAAGAAAATGCTTTGAAATTGTTCAAAAAATTCAACAATACACTCTGGAAAAATATACTACCCTTTCGTTATGTTCGTGTCTGGTTTTGCCCCATTGACTTTCATTATAATGACAATTTTTTTTTGATTGCAAAGACATACACGATATAATTATGCATTCCTGATCGTTACATTTTTTTCCTGTTGGGGAGAGGGACAGTTAGTCATTTTTACTGTTGATCATCAGTTGCAGTTTAAAAAAAAAAAAAAAAAACTTTGTTTCTGGCTTAAAATTATATGGTTAACGAGTGAAGCGTATGTGAGAGTGTAAGGGAGACCTTATTAGCCCCTGAAAACCTTAAATTACACCTGAATAGCTAATATTAGTACAACAAAATGGTAACGGTATCACACGTAGACGGTAGGAGTAAGTTTACTTTAACAATTGATTTATTTTAGTAGTTACTATAGGGGTGCTCATTTCGGTTAATTTTGCCAACCAACAACTGAAACTCGTAAGCGAATATTAATCATTAACTGGTCAGATTATTATTAAAACATTATTTAAAAAAATAAATTATTGAAATGTCTATTATGTGTCTGACATTAAATATTGCATTTTAAAATACTGATTTATTTCCATGCAAACAACTGCACACAGTATATATTAACATCTTCATGCACTTGCAGTGTTTCCAACAGCAGAGAAATAAAGAATAATCTAAATAAAACATTAAATAAATAGGCCTGCCTTAAATATTTTTCACGTGAATGACTAATTTACAAAACGAAAACACTGACTGAATCCTTTTTAAGAACTGGCGTTTTTTTTCCCATCATACATTTTTTCTTCTGTCAAATAAAAATAGCAGGCTAATTGATCGCTTCAGAAAACAAGCATTTGCATTAATTAATGAACCGCCTCTGATTACATTTGATTTAAGAATGACAAAGACGTGACTGATGTAATATGCTTTTTTTTTTTTTTTTTTTTTTTGCTCAGGGTTGACTCTTATTTCAACTGCGAGCACACAATGTGCAACAGCAAAAACGCGAGGCGTGCAGGGCTCATAAGCAGCGTGCAAAACACTCTCAGCTGTTAGTAAACCTTTTTAAAAGATGGGCCTTTCAACGCAAAAAGCGCGTTCTTTATGATTGGCCCCTAATGCAACCAACTTAAAAATATATATAAAATAATATTTTTTAATCGTTTAACTGATACCATTACTTGGCTAAAAACGCAAGCATTCCTAGTTACTATACGTGTAGTACACCACAACAAACTATCACGTTATTGTTATTTACTGAAACATTTTCTAAATTAAGGATAAAAAAACACTACAGTATTTGCAAATTTACTAAATGTAAGTAAATTCATTATAATAAATTGAAGTTAAAATAGAATAAACAGCTCAGCTCTCAGAACGTAGTAAACAAAGTAAGTGTATTGATGCACACATGCTATATTGTTTTACTCCATTGAACTCCATTTAAAACTATTTCACAGGCCTATCTAAAAAGTTAATGGTGCCAAATGATGATCAACAGTAAAAATTTAAAGTTCCTTTTCCCAACAGGGAAAAAACACCAACAATCAAGAATGCATAAATATTTGGTGTCATGGCTTTGCAATTAAAAAAATGTTGTTATACTGGAAGTCAATGGGGCAAAAACATTCATGAACTTGACATAACAGGTTAGTAAATTGGAACAGTACACAAGGGGTAAACCTGTAAGAGTGTCTTTCTTTTGTTGAACACAAAATTAGATCTTTTGAGAAATGCTTGTTGCTGGCACCCGTTGACCTCCATAGTACGAAAAAAAATGACAGTGGAATATAATGATTGTCAACTACCTTATCTATCTAATTCCATCTACCTATCTAATTTTGTGTACAAAACACAACTGAAACTCAAACGTCAAGGTGTGAGTAAATGATTTATTTTGAAAATGAAATAAAATGTTTATTATTTTACAAATCATGTTCAAGTGTTATAGAAATTTCTAATACAAACATAATTGGAAAAACCTTTATCCTTTTATTTAAATAAAAACACGCCTTTTAAGCAAATTAGACCACAATATCACAATAGTTTTTAGATTAAAATAATTGCGTAAACAGGCCCATAATTCATACCTAAAATAGTCAGCACTCACAATAAGCATTTATATAAATGTTTTGCTTGGGTTGAGCATATGGCCCTGTGATCGGATCTCAGATCCTAGTTTGTATAACCTGTAAAGTAGAGCTGGACGATATTGGAAAAATCTAATTTTGCGAAAAAAAAAAAAAAAATTCTGCAATATTGTGATATGAATACAGTTTAACCAGACAATTTTAATAGCTCTATTTGGGTTTTCTAGGGAGTCTAACAGTATTTTAAAAAATTTAATAACAATGCTAAATATGTATTTCTAACTTTTGCTTTCTTGTTTTTGTCCAAATACCTCATAATTTTAAGATCAAGTAAAAATACTGTTTTGTTTTCACCTTCAGAAGCTACTAATAGATGGATAAAAATAATATTGTATTTGCTTTGAAATGTCGATATTTGGACTAAAAACAAAACAAAAATGAAAGTAAGAATTTGTTTTTGGCAGAAATTGCATAAATTCTCTACAAATCTTTGTTACCCCTGCAAACATATTTGTTTATGTCCAAATGGTCAAAACTTGAAATGCTCAGTCACAGACTCAACATTGCATATCTTGCGTTGTGACTATTGCAGATGCACACATAGCTATGTTGAAACGATATATTGTGCAGGCCTTCTGTAAAGCACATTAAGTAAGACATTAACCATCCTATAATATATTAACAATGTTTTATATGCATTTTAAAGTCTGCATGAACCAGAAGTTGCTGAGACGTTTATCTCAGTATGTTGATGTACTTCCAACTGAAACAGAATATTGATTAGGGGGTGGAGCTTTTAGTTGCGCATCATTCCCTTATAGACTGATTTCACGCGGCCGCCTTTTTTAAAAGCGAAAACGAGGCTGCGGTGGAAAGAAACCCGGAAGTATCATTGGGAGTTGCATAGGAATGTTGTGTAACTGGCTATATATCTTATCAGTGAAGAGAAAGTGACAAAAATGTATCATTCCACTGCCTTCCAGGTGACCCCGAGGTCCGTTCTGAATGAATGGTGAATATAAGGGATATCAGAGCTCATTTTCATCTAAGTTAAGGGAAATGGCACTAGTTAGCTGATGTTTTCTTTCCCAAACACACGTTTTAGATGCCATTTATCAAACTCGAGTTAATAAACTGATTTTTTTCATTATATTAGACTCGTCACGATACTGAATTAAAAGAAAAAACATAAATTTACAGCGAACATTAAGGCACTGTTGATGGCTTAAAACAATGCTAATTTGCCATTGTGGTCACGTGTTCAACAGAAATTATTGTCATTGGCCGAGAAGGTCATCAGTTCACCCTCCGCGCTTCCATGTTAGCGGGAAATAGCCGGGTTTAAAACTTCAGTACCGGGACAACACTATTACAGACAACACGAGGGTGTGCTGCAGAGGACTGCAGTGTTTTATTGCTCACCGGGTTACATAGGCTGAAGCAGGAAAGCGTCCCCACTGTGTTTAACTAGTGCCATGAACTGAAGCCTAGGAGGACACTTAGGCCATGTCCACACTAATGCGTTTTCATTTAAAGACGCATATTTTTGTCTCCATTTTGCCCTTCCATCCACACTGAGACGCGTTTTTAGGAAACAAAAACGTATCTTTTTGAAAACGATCTCCAAAGTGAATAAATTTTAAAACGCCGTTTTCGTGTCGTAGTGTAGACCGTGAAAACGGAGTCATTCGAAAACGATGACGCATTTTTTGTCATGTGACACTCAGTCATATTACTAATTCGTTTACTTTATTTTCGTTGTGAGTATGATTTTAGTGATGTCGTCCTTACTGTGTGGGTACGCAGCGTCATCAGCAGGATCCTGTTCTTTAAGGCGGTCCAGTATATCGGCGTATTTGTTTTGGCATGTCTCCCAGTCTACATTTTCACTCTCTTTTGCAACTTTGTATTCATGTGTTACTCGAAGCAGCAACTCTACTTCATTGTCAGTCCATTTAAAAAACTCTGTGCTTTTCCTCGACATTTTGCCGCAACGTTTCAAAGAGCCGGAAAGAAAATAAACGTCAGCCGGAAATGACGCGTGCCGAAGTGTCTTACGTTTCACGCATGCGCAGTACAGGTTGTAAGCATTTGTAGTCGTTTCAGTGTGGATGACAAAGTTTTGGAAAACGAATAGAAATGACAGTGTGGACGTGAAGCGTTTTTAGAGGAAAACTCCGTTTTCAAATTTATCCGGATTAGTGTAGACATGGCCTTAAGCGTATCACTGAGATGATGTTGTTTGATTCTAAACTGCTTTTAATTGTTTAAATTAAATTAACTGAATGATATTAAACTGATGTTTACACCATTTCTGCATTTTGAAATTTCGGCAACAGCTGGAGGTTTGTAGTACATGTCATGTTACTGCAATGTTTACAGTGCTGGTCCTATACTTCCGGGTTTCTTCCCACCGCAGCCTCGCTTTGGTTCTTTAAAATGGCGGCCGCGTGAAATAAGCGTATGGCAAACTAAAGGTAAAAGGATCGTGTTTAAGAATATTGTGGCTGAAGCGTCAAACTGACATCATCAGAGAATTGCCACCACACTAAACACAGAAGAAAATGGTCAGACTATTTTAAGCTTACCAAAACTACATTTTTTGCAGGAAATTAACTTGCACAGATTATTTTGATTTCACACAGACTGTAAAGTAGAGCTGCACGATTCTGGCTAAACTGAGAATCACAATTTTTTTTTTTGCAGCTCTTCTTTAAAGGATGTCTATCTTTTGTGATGTATATAATGATGCAATTACAGCGCAATAATCAACTGTGATTGTTTTTCAGCTGTGTTTGATCCAGATGCAGATAAAATAATCCAAAAGGTAGTGAGTGAAGGAGGTTCAATCACTCTGAACACTGATGTTCAAGTACAGAAAGATGTTCTGATACTGTGGAGATTCGCAGGAACCAAACCCGGCGTATACAGTAGAAACAGCATGACTACCATCGGTAAAATTGATGGAGAAGCCCCCCAAGAGTTTTTTGATCATGGTGAAAATGAGAAGTTTAAAAACAGACTGGATATGGACAAACCGACTGGATCTCTGATCATCAAAGACATCAGGCTAGAACACTCTGGGTTTTACAAACTACAGATCAGCAATAACACTTTGACCAGATACAGGACATTCAACGTTACTGTTAGTGGTGAGTATCGTAAATTTGATTGTGTTGTGTTCAGGCTAATATGAGAAGTGTTCCCAAACTCTGCTAATTTCTGAACATTTCTTTTAGCGGTTACGAAATCCTGTTTACAAGGCACTTGGATGACCGTCGCTATAGTATTCATGGTGTCTTTTGTGATAATGGTGGTTATTGTGGTTGTTATACAAAGGAATGGTAAGTACCTTTTTTTTTTTGTTCTGCAATCCAGGCTCATTGTAAATATGTGCATTATGCTACATTTTTGCTAAATTTTGAATACGTTGCTCTGGTTACGTTTCATTGCACATTTCAGATGACAAATTCACTAGAGAGTGCTTTTTTAATTTTTTGTGAATTACTTAGCATTTGTTTTGTTGTTTCTGAAAAATGTCCTGTGATTGAAGCAAATTAGACCACAACACATTGTTTTCTTCATGGCACCTGAGCACTCTGCTTCACAACTACAGCCCCGTTCAAAGCTACAGAGCAGACTGACCACAACAGGAACTTGTCTTATGTAGATAGACAGACAGACAGACCGATAGATAGATAGATAGATAGATAGATAGATAGATAGATAGATAGATAGATAGATAGATAGATAGATAGATAGATAGATAGATAGATAGATAGATAGATAGATAGATAGATAGATAGATAGATAGATGCACGGATGGATGGACAGGCGGACGGACGGATAGACACAGACGGATGGATGGATGGATGGATGGATGGATGGGCGGGCAGGTGGACGGATGAATAGAGAGGCGGGAGGACGGGCGGACGGATGGACAGATAAATAGATAGACAGACAAACAGACAGATAGATAGATGGATGGATGGACGGATGGACAGGTGGCCGGGCGGACGGATAGACAGACGGACGGACGGACGGATGGATGGATGGATGGATGCATGGGTGGGTGGACGGACAGATGAATAGATAGGCGGGAGGACGGGCGGACAGATGGACAGACGGATAGATAGATGGATGGATAGATAGATGAACGGATGGCAGATGGACGGATGGATGGATGGATGGATGGGCGGGCAGGTGGACGGATGAATAGAGAGGCGGGAGGACGGGCGGACGGATGGACAGATAAATAGATAGACAGACAAACAGACAGACAGACAGACGGACGGATGGATAAATGGATGGATGTATGGATAGGCAGACAGATAGATAGACAGACAGACAGACGGACGGATGGATAGATAGATGGACAGATAGACGGACGGATTAACTGACAGATAGATAAATAGATAGATGGACAGACAGAGAGAGATGGATGGACGGAAATTCATCTAAAATGTTGTTTTGGTCATTCTAAAATCCCTCACCCAAATCTGTCATCACAGTGCTTCAGTAATATTGCCTCTAGAACTTTCTTGAGCATCTGCGCTCCCAATTAGTGCCTAATGCGTCTAAAAGATTCCACATGTTTAATGCTTTTCATGTTTGAGGTGCAAGTAGTTTGTTATACAAGACAAATTATAACTTTTCCTACTGCAGCATATTTCATTTTTCTCTTTATTTGCTTCAAAAAATATTTGCAAAGGTTTTTTTTTTTTTATAAAGGAAGCAAATATTTTTTGTGCATAAGTTTAATTTGCATCTTCGGATTGAAACATGGCTACTGATATTAGTAGCTATGTTTCCAATTCCAACCACCTATTTTTATGCGCATTTTGGATATGTGCTTAAAAAAGTGGTTGATGGAAAGGCCAAGATGCGCATACATTTTGAAATTGCGCCTAAAAACATGCGCATAACTAAGTAGGATAAACCTTTAATTCGATAAGAAAAGATGCGATGTGAACACTTTTACCTAACAAATTCCAGTATGTGCATTAAAAAAGGTCATGTGATTTTGTTATAAGAGATCATGTGATGATAAAAAAATGTGTGTGAATGGATGAACCAGCAGACTGAGCACATTGTAAACCATCTGAAAGGTTGTTTTGGTCCTTCTAAAACGCCCTAACCATCTCAGTATTATCATATTATTAATGACATCCAGAACTGTCAAGAGCGTCTGTGCTTCACGTCTCACGCCTTCAAACGCCACTGCGCTTTCACTGCGTGTCAGGATTATTTTCTGAAGCGCAAGTCATTTGAAGTGACGATTTTGTTCTTTTTGACTCGTTTGATACAAACGCTGCTTTATTCAAACATCTTTCATGCGGCAATCCAGCTTTGCGCATAAAGTTCATTCGCATTTTTGGATGGTAACATAGCTGTTGAGATGTGCACGGCGATGTTCTTGAGTCATTGTTTAGTGTTTTTGCATTTATTCACAGTTTGGTTCAGTAAAGGAAGCACACCTAACCCTGAGACATACATGAGGCCAGGAGGAGAAAGGTGAGTGTTTCTTTCAACAATATTACCAAGCTTCCTGTGTTTTAGTAGAAATGCATAGTAGTGTGAAATATTGACTTTCATATTGTCTTATTGATAAAATGTTGTTCAACTGAGTCTTTTCATGAAACAGAATAAATTAACAAATCCAAAGAACACAAGACCCTTCAGTCTACAGAGTCAAAACAAATGTAAAGAGGAGCCATCTGTATAAAAACATGTCTGTAAAAACAATGTCTGTATAAAAACACATCGTCATAGGAGTTTGGGAAACAGACTGTTGCTGGACAATCAGACTGGATCTTTGACCATCATAGACTTTAAAACTGAAAACACTGGAAAATGTCAGCTGCAGAGTAAGGGTTGCTGGATATGCAAAGTTTCTGTCGTTGATGAGAAGTGCAGCTCCAGTTGCATGAACTGTTTGGACTGGTCTTAGAAAGCTGGTCTTTACTTTTTCAGTTTGTTACACAAGTCGACTGGTCTGATTTGAATCTGAAAAGTTAAGCTGCGTCCCAAATCGCATACTTGTGCACTATTCTACGCCATTTTGTAGTATAAATAGTGTAAGTAGTGTGTTCACACTGAAACCACTTTAATTACCCTGATGATGCACTCATTCAGTTGGTAAAATGAAGTGTGGAATGATGGACACTTCACGCACTCAACGACCACAGGTTTGCCTACATAGCGGAAGGGGCGGTCGTTTAATTCGGTCGTTTATTTCACTGATTTGGCAACCGTCAAATGTCATTAGGGAAACGGTTTGAATTTCCACTTAGTAAAAAAAACATAAGTGTGCCATTTGGGACGACACTACATACACATACTATCCTGTTGAGTGTGTAAGTGCATAAGTACATAGTGCATAGTGTATAGTGTTTGGGACGCAGCTTTAGACTTGAAGTACTAGTAGAACACATTAGCCCCTTTCACACAGTGATACCGGTAAATATCTGGAATTTTCTGAACGACTTAACCGGTAAATTAAAAAAAAGCAATGTTCACACAGGCGAGGACGTTACATATTTTATTTTTCCAGGAAAGACTGTTCACACATCCATTTCAAAGTACTGGTAAATTCTGACATCATCAACCAGAAATGAGCTCTAAACAGCTGCGCTTGTTTTTGTAAACATTTGACTACAGTACAAACTCTGTGGATGGATCAGTAATGTGAACAACTTCAATGAAAACATATGGAGGAACACTTTCACATGTCACTTTCACATGTCGAGATGTACATGATGTGTGTGTGTATGCTGGCGCTCATGGGCACACGTGACATATCAAGCAACTGAAGTAAGCAGAGCTTGTAGGTAAACAACAGCTTATCATAAGCATCTTATCCATAATTATTTACAAAGTTGGCATTAAGATGAACATATAAACATTATCAGACTAACTTCTAGCAGCTAAATGTGTCTGGGAAAATATTCAAAGGTTTTTATTCTCATAAACCAAATGGACTTGAATGCGTCTGACTGTTCTGATTGGCTAAAGCAGACGTCTCACATCAGTTGGTTCTAGACGTGCACGCGCTGTTTCCGGCAATCTTCCTTCTGCGATCACACAGCGCAGCATTCCGGCAAATTAGCGGTAATGTTACAAGTTCTCTTTCCGGAAAATAGCCTGAACGAATTTACCGGTATTTTCAAAAAGGGCCTGTTCACACATACACACCTTTCCGGAAAATTCCCAGCAATTTTCCGGAAAAGTCTGTATGTGTAAAAGGGGCTAGTGATTATGTTTTCATGGACATCAGTAATGGAATGATTTCTGACAATAGGTTTAAGGTCTTTACACGAGTTGCTTTTTGAAATGTTCCTTTCATGATCCCGTATTACATGTTATAGCACATAATTCGATTAATGTCAACACACTATCCACACTTCCTCTGGAGTTTCATGTGATTTTAAGTGTTTCATTTTTAATTTGTCGACTTTAACTGCAATTTGGCACTTTTACTTTTATTCAGGAACATTTCATGCATGCCCTCCAATACAAACGAGATATTGGATGTGAGTATGAACTGCTGGAAGAGTGTTAGTGGTATTAATGGAATTTGATACCGCATTGTAAGGAAAAAAAAAACTTACATTTTGCAGTGTGTGTGTCTGTGGTCCTTCACTGAGCCAGTAGGTGCAGAGAATAGTGTCAAACGGCCGTGGGTGACTATCGTCGCAAAATGGGGTGGAAATCCTACATGACTTAAAAAAGATTGGTGTTTACATGTCTGTGATGCACTTCAATAATGCGACTGAAATATGAACACTCCACATGTCTTAATTCCATTTCTGTTTAGTTCAAATAGGACTTTTGTCGGATAATGGTACGCAAAAATTGCTGTTTAAATGTAGGACTCTTAATCAGAGTATTGCCGGCAGCTGTCTCTCTGCAACTTTCATTTGGTCACACATGTTGGTTTCACATAAAGCTAAGCAGGGCAGCGCCCAGTCAGTACCTGGATGGGAGACCAGATGGGAAAGCTAGATTGCTGCTTGAAGTAGTGAGACAAGCAGGGGGCGCTCAACCTGTGGTCTGTGTGGATGCTAATGCCCCAGTATGATGAGTGGGACTCTATACTGCTCTGTGAGCGCCGTCTTTAGGATGAGATGTTAAACCGAGGTCCTGACTCTCTGTGGACGTTAAAAATCCCAGGATGTTCTTCGATAAAGAGTAGGGGTTTAACCTCAGCATTTTGCCAAATTTGCCCACTGGCCTCTGTCCGTCATGGCCTTCTAACCATCCCCATATCATAATCGGCTTCATCACTCTGTCTCCTCTCCACCAATCAGTTGATGTGTGGTCTGTCGCAATATGGCTGCCGTCGCATCATCCAGGTGGATGCTGCACACTGGTGGTGGACGAGGAGATTCCCCCCAATTTGTTAAAGTCTTTTCAGTGTCCAGAAAAGCGCTATATAAATTTTAGAGATTATTATTATAGTATTGTCTTAATCATATTAGAAATGGATTACTGGTGTCCATGTAAGCGTACTCAGTGTTATCACATTGGCTTTGTTTATGCACACACACTCAATATATATTTAACATTTAAAAACACACTCTAAACTTATTAAAGAGTTAACATTTTCACCAACACAAAGTTTTAATTTATGAATTTGTTGTCAATTATTGAATGCATTAAATAGATCTTTTATCACATTAAATCAAACACAACAGTAAATATCTTGCTGTTCCAAGATCCACATTTAAGTTTGTTTTTTGTTTAAGGAAATCTGAAAATCTAGACATCCTAAACATTTTTTCATTAAACACATGGAGTTTATGCCGTAGCCATTTTGATTTTCTGTTGATGCTAGATGCTAATGCTTCAATCAATTTGGCACAGAAATTGGATAATTCTGTTGACATCATTTAAAATATAAAAGTATTAAATGTACCTGAACCTGTCTGACAGTTATGTACTATGGAGAGGTGGACAAGCAGTGACAACTGCTTCTGATATTGGCTGATTTATTACAGTTTGATAAGAGATGCTTTGTTAAGATGATAAGCTCTATTGAATGATATGAATGACTGAACCCCTCTTTGTGGACACATCGTTTTAGATGCAGTGTAGAGAAAACTAAAAGTGCTACACTGTACATTCAGTAAAATAATAATAAAACTGAGGGGTTGGTTGTGTTAGACTTTATTATTTAATTGTTCATAACATTTACAATTTTTATTATTTTAATTTTTAAACATCCTAAAGGCAAATACAGTTGAGAATCATCTTAATAATCATAAATATATACATTATATGCATATCTATGCCTCTAAACACTCATTAATGATGAAGTACTGATTAAATGACAGAGTATATACTGTATAGTTATTATACATGGCTTAAACTTGAGTTTCTCAGGATGCTGATGTAAATTTCTGTAAATATTCATGATATAAAAAAGGTGCATCTGCTAAGTTAATGTGAATGTGTGTGTTCTCACATATCCTTCAAGCTAAAGTGTACATGGCAGGCTATTTTTATTTGCAGATGTCACTTTTTGGCCAGTTTTATTGCTTCCTGTTTAAGGGACTTGCTTAATTGTGTATCTATAAAGGCACTTTCTCAGAGTATGTAGCCAAATAAAAGCAGAAACCACAGTTTGCTGTACTTTTACTTCTGCTTCAGTGCTGAAATACTTAAAATCAAGTACTGTGTTTTACTTTTTGTACATTTTTTTGATTAAACGTGCTGCTAAATTATAATAATGTGCATTTTACACTTTGTTTTTGTATCAGTTTTGCTATTAGTTGTCATGAGATCTAATGTTAATATGTTAATTTTATTATGGAGATCTAAAGTGGCCTACTGCTGATCATTCTGCCGTTATTGGGAATAACAGGTTGTTTCGTGTTTACTGTAAACCTCAAAATATGTATACATGAGAACTGTGATGATAAATAAAGTTTTTGCATCTAGTTTTTTTGTGTCTGTTTTTGTATTTGTTATAGCGATGGATGCTCCTATACGTGGCGTTAACCTGTTGATCTGCATCAATACTTTTGGAGCTCGCACCTGAAACTTCATTCATTTTCTTTGGCTTAGTCCCTTTATTAACCCAGGGTCGCCACAGTGGAATGAACCGCCATCTTATCCAGAACATGTTTTACGTAGCGGATGCCCTTCCAGCTGCAACCCATCACTGGGAAACACCACACACACTCAATCACACATGCTCTACTATGGCCAATTTAGCTTACCCAATTCACCTATAGCAAATGTGTTTGGACTGTGGGTGAAACCGAAGCACCTGGAGGAAACCCGTGTAAACATGGGGAGAAATGCAAACTCCACACAGAAATGCCAACTGAGGCTAGAACCAGCAATATTCTTGCTGTGAGGCGATCGTGCTACACACTGCGCCACCAAACAAGTTGTTACAAAATTACATGGAACCTCTGTGCACTTTTAGATAAGAATAGCAAAACTTTGTTGACGCAATAGCCTAGTGGTTAGCACGTCGACATATGGTGCAGTAGCACGTCAGGGCGTCCCGTGTTCGAATCCCAGCTCAAAGGCTTTTTCCTACCCTACCCCCTCTCTCTCTCCAACTTCTAAATACTGTCCTATCTAATAACGACAAAAAGAACAAAAATTAATCTTTAAAAAAAGAATAACAAAACTTTTGAGCAAAATTTGTTTATTAATTGAATGATTAAAAATGGGGAGTACCATGTACACAAACAAAAATGGTGCAATGATAAACCTAGCATTCATTTATTTAAAATTGATCTTAAGCATTATTTCGAAACCCTAAAAGACATTTAAAAATAAAAAAGCTATAAGGATGTATGCAATTTTGGAATCCTTTATCTTATGCAAATTTTGTGTCATTTATATGCCCTTTTTTTTTTTTTTTTCTACCGAAAAAAAAATTGTAAGCATTGAATTCCTCATTCTTTGTACGCTAACACTGCGCCACCATGACGCCCGCATCTGAAACTTAAACGGTAATATTTCTGAGCGATTGCTACAAACGAAGTTGTAATTTCTGACAACGCTTTTGAATTTTGCAATTGTACTCAGTGCATAACATGATTTATAAACAAAAAAACCTATAAATCAGTTTTGTTTTTTTTGCACTCATGACACATCTAAATTTTATTTTGAAAAAGTGTCAAATGGTTTTGCAATCTCTTTGAACACAGTTTAGGTATCACTGTCCAATCAACTTACAAAAGATGATTTTCATCATAGTTGACCTTTTAAACAAACAGCATGTGTTTGTTGCTATCTATAACTGTTATAGTTCTTGTAATCATGTTTCTAAATACTAAATGTGTCACTTTAAGTTAGTTTAACATAATTCAACTTAGAAAGACTAATAAAGTAAATTTTATTTAGTTTAAAAATGCTCCCGTTTGTTCCCGTGGGTTTCCTCCAGTTGCTCCGGTTTCCCCCTGTCCAAAGACTTGCGCTGTATGTAAATTGAATAAACTAAATTGGCTGTAGTTTGTGTGTGAATGAATGTGTATGGATGTTTCCCAGTACTGGGTTGCAGCTGGAAGGGTATCCGCTGTGTAAAACATATGCGGGATAAGCTAGCGATTCATTCAGTGGTGGCGACCTCCTAATAAACAAAGGGACTGAGCCAAAACTAAGAAAAATTAATGAATGAACTTAAAAATTCCTGCCTTTTTTTTTTTTTTTTTTTTTGTACATGGATTAATTTGGCCAGTGGTTCCCAAAGTGGGGGTCGCGGGACAATGACAGGGGGTCACTTGGTGATTTCCATAAGTCAAATAAATTTTGTTAAACTATTAGAATTACTATATTTTAACCATAACTCACTGAAGATAAATGTAGTAGTTTTTAATAGATAAAAACAAAAACATGCAAATGGAAAGCCATCAGCCTTTCAATTATTTTCATAGGATTGGTGTGTTTACATTAGATTAACAACACAGCAGTAGCGTCAGCTGCAGCATATTAATTTTACAGCACCAGGTTAAACTTTCTGACACCTTTATGGCAATCGAAGACATTAAAGGCCACAACTGAACATTGAGGATGATCTTAGATTGGCGGTCTCCAAAATGAATTCAAGTATAGCCTTGTGCTGAAAACATTGTGCCCACCAGTCGTTTTAGCTTAGGTTAATATAAAATAAACAAATTAATAAATGACTATAAAACTGATATGGTTGTTAGACTGTTGCACTTTGCTTTTGTCAATATACTTGTGTTCATATAGGGCTATTGTTGTGTGTGCAACATTTGTACATCTATAACCACCTCAGATGAATTTGGGGGTCGTGAGTCACTGGCATTGTTATTTTAGGGGTCGTGGGTTGAATATTTTGGGAACCCTTGATCTAGACCAGGGGTGTCAAACTCAATTCCTGGAGGGCTGAAGCCCTGCACAGTTTAGTTCCAACCCTGCTCCAACAAACTTACCTGTAGGTTTCAAACAAGCCTGAAGGACTTAATTAGTTTGATCAGGTGTGTTTAATTAGGGTTGGAACTAAACTGTGCAGAGCTGCGGCCCTTTTGGAACTGAGTTTGACACCTGTGATCTAGACAAAACAATTTGAAGAGAAAAGAGTGTGTCCTACAGGTGGTTTGTAAAGCCCACTCACCTGCTAGAAGCACACAACTTTTCAGAAACTATTTTCCTGTCCATCATCAGATGTTTGAGGTGTGAAATGAAGAGGTCAGTGCTGGTTATGCCAAGCAAAGAAGCAGTCACGTTTCGGCTGAAAGCACATCGCCACTAAACAAGTCTTGCAATAAATTGGTGTTTTTTTGTCCACAAACTTTGCAATTGCGCCTTCCTTTGGTGCTGTCTGAAGCAAAGTATCCTGGTAAGTGCCGAGCGTCCTCGAGAGGAGACGGAGGAGATGATGGAACGTCTGGAAGCACCAATATGGCAAGTTCCTCAACGAGTTTTTCTCTGAACTGCTTGTGTGTCATTGGCTTTTGCTTGTTTGTAGATGCCATTTCACGATGTAATACGAAGGCGTTTGCGATGGCTATGTCCACACAGTCGTAGAAAAACCTACGATACCACTTTCTTGTCTTGTGTGACACTGAGTAATAGCGGAAGAGTGTTTCCGTTGCAACTGCTCCACCCACGCACCTGAAAAGACATAACAAAATGATCAGACTCTAGACTGAAAAAGGCAGAACGATACCTTCAATATCTTGTAATTGTTGCTGTCTAGGATGAGGGAGCTCTTAGATTTGATCTGAAATATCTTCAATTGTGTTCCCAAAGATGAACTTCTTTTTTTGGGAGAAAGGTCTGGCTGCAGATTTGCACTTGCAATTTCAGGCTTGCACTCTCAGTCAACCGCACTTCCTCTGCAAGTGACGTCATTTACAGTTGACACCTGCACTCTCCAGTCATGTCACTTGCAATCGACACAAATCGGAAGTTTCCAGTTCGTTTGCGTTGTCAGTGATGACGTTGTCCAATAATTCTAAGTTCTTAAATTCTATATCATGACAGATCCTGCCCTTCCATGAAAGTCCTTAACCAAAATAACCCCCAGTTTGATGCTTAAGGGTACCCTTGGTAAAATTGGGTTGCAAACACTAACAAAAAAAGCCAAAAAGATCAACTTAAGGAATTTAAGGCTGCCATTAAGTATTTCCCCTTTACAATTTTCTCTTAAAACATTAAGGGACCTAATCAGCTCCCATAAATGAACAAATAGCACTCAAAATGCAAGCATTCTCACCCAAATAAAATGTGTTAGATAAAAGACATACAGGACTGTAGATTAATAATTTAATAAAACCATTTAATAAATAAACTAATGTACACATGTTGATAAGTTAGCACGTCTACGCAGGAGTGCATCCTTGTGAAATCGTAGTTTCAGTGCAGCTTTAAAATCTCTATATGATCGCAGCTCAGTTTTATAGGTCCTCCAAACGTAATGTCGATATCGACTCGATAAGGGAATGTCTCGACTCGCTTAGCGGAAAGAAAATGGCATGGATGATTTGTTCTGCAGAGCTGTTGTAAGGCAAGCATTCTGAGTTCGTTATGATCTGTTTACATAGCTATAGCTACTGCAGCACTATGTTGCCCGAAACTACAGTGAAATGCTAAGAAAACTAGTTACGGGTGACCAATACGAAGTTTGTTGCAACACTCTTAAATTAAATCCCTTACCGCAAGGATTTTCTCGCTCAGGGACACTTTTAAGTTAAATTACTGAAGGGCTTTCATGCATGCCGGCACACGTGTCGATTGTAAATGACGTTACTTGCCGAGGAAGCATGGTAGTCCGGGAGAACAAGCCTAACGCCCTATTCACAAGGGACGTCAGCGTCAATGCTTCCATTCACTTTAAATGGGTAATGTCAGGCATTGTCGAACTGCATTGTGGATCCGTCTGTGCCACTTCAGTGGCGTTGCTCGCTGCAGAAGTTGGGACTTTCTTAACTTTTAAAGAGCAGACAGAAGCGTCAGCCAATCAGATCGCTGTATGCAAATACACCAGCGCAGAGTAGCCGATTGCTGACTAATTTCATTGGCTGACGCTGCTATGACGATCACGTCAGCCCCAACTTCAGACATACTACATGCGTTGATGCTGAAGCCCCGTATAAATAGAGGATGAAAGTGCAAGTACAAATCTGCAGCCAGACTCTACTTATTTTGGGGGGATTAACCCTTTAACTTTAAGAATAAAGCCATCTTCCCCAATCAGAACTCTGCAAACAGAGATAGCAGCGCATAATCTGATGCCAAACAAAGGAGAAAATGGTTTGTATGACTGTCATTAAGAAAAACTCATAGTTCTTGTAGGCATTGCCTCATAGTAGACATCCATCAAAAGTTTATAACCACTTGAGGTGAGTAAATAATTCATTTTTCAACTAAAAATACCCTTTTAAACTAATGACACTGAATTCTCTCAACTAACCTGTTGTATTCTACAACACACTCCGGAACAGGTACATCCACAGTTGTCCGTGGTCCGTTGCTGCCCCTCACGATCCTCTTCACAGTGCTCCCTCCATTGCCTCTGTGCATAGTGGAACACATCCGCACTTCCTTTTTATCATTCCACTCTACAAACAGCAAGTCCTCCTCTCTTAGCCATCGATGAGTGCCTCTAGGGGCTTTTTTCGGAAGCTTGTTGACCGTGGTTTTAGGGTATCCCGGCCTATTAGACCGAACAGTCCCAAAAGCCCAAATATTTTTCCTCAGAAGATCTCTAAAAAGTGCTGGACTTGTGTTGACTTTGCCGAGTAACAGTTTGTAGCCCGTTCCCAACATCTTCTCGTCAGCAAGCTCCATGACAGACTCACAACCCAGTTTATTGCTCTGTGGAAACTGTCGTGTCGATTTACTCTCTTGGATGAAGAAGTCCCATGTGTATGCACTAAGCGAGTCGGACAACACAGAAAGATTTCTAGGCTAAGTTTCCACCTTCCTCTCATCGATGGTGTTGTTCTGAAAGGGGTGAAAGTTTTTTTTACATGCTTCTCTTAGCTGTTGATACATGGGCTTGATCTTGCAGAGGCTGTCGTAGGCAGGTGTTCCCATTTTCTTCTTGTTTTCAGCATCCGCTTCAGGATCACTCAGATGCAGAGTGGAGGAGATGGAGAAGAACCTCCTTGCAGACATGACTTCGGCTGGAAATGGGATTTTAAAGGTGTCAGATTTCCTCCAGTAATCTGTCAGCGAATGCATTTTAAACATGCCCATGTATATCACAAGCAGCAGATAAGAGTATAGGTCGATCCAGGAGATATCTTTCCACTGGGACTTGGCTTTTTGTTGCTTGGCTCCATAGGCGTTGGTGTTTTGCACAATTGTCTGCACTACTGATGGAGAGATGAAGAGCTGGAACAATTTCAATACACTGTACGATGCAGAGGGGTTTAACTGTGGCCCTGGTCTTCGAGATGCTTTGAAGACTGCAGGCCGAGGTGTTACATCCTCATCAGTTGAATTATTCCACCCCTCCTCGGGTGTACGAGGAACAGGTGGAGAACAGGTTTTGCTGGCTCTCAATCTTGCTGATTGCCTGAGACCTTTTCTTGATGAAACGGATAGCGAGTCTGGTAAATCTGAAGGCATCAACTTCTTTTCTGATTGTTGGTTGGTGTTAAAATCCCACTCCTCATCAGAAGATTCAGCTAAATGCCTGTTGCAAGATAAAACAAACAATATATACAATCAGTATTGTAAATAAAGAACATACTTTTTTAGGTTGCATGATTATTTGAAATGAACTTGAGATCGCAATTCAACAAAAGCTACGATTCTCATGCACAACTTCTCAGGGAAACTTTACTTTAAGTGTAAACTTTAAATATGGCACAAACAAGAGAAACAAGCCCAATTCCAACTCTATTTTTGTAACCTTTCCCCTTGGCTCTTGAAATAGAGTGTGAAGGGGAAAGGCTTCAAAATTTACACCTAAGAAATGGGACAGCACCTGCACACATCATCATATGTCTATTTTCTTGAAAATTTTATTGAAAATGTTCTCTGGTATTTCGCCACCTTGCCAACAACATCTCGTTGGTTCAAAGAGTTGTTGATAACAACAAGTTACGCTCTTTCATCTTACGCCCCCATCTTGCAGTCCGCAGACAGAACACTTGCTTTCAAGGGCTATCTAGCCCTTCCCCTTAGCCCTATGCCTTCAGGCTAAAGAGAACTGGGACACCACTACCCCTACATGTGAACATACAAAACAAAGGGGTAAGGTTATGGGCTAAGAGGTAGAACTGGGATTGGGCCACAGTAAATCTAACAGAGGACATAACTACTTTCATTGATTTAACGTTACTCTTAAACAAACAACCACTTGAGCTACTAAATGAATGTCAAAGTCTGTTTAACTGATTGTAGTGTAATTACATTACAACATCGATGCTGTAAAAGGAACTGTATAACCTGGAAAAAAGGGACATTAACTGTTCACCGGATGTTTATCAGTATGGGAAGAAACACTAGCTCTGCATATACCCTACTCTTACTGATTTTAGGAACATGCCGATTATCTTTTTTTTGCGTAACTCCATAGCGAACTATGGCTGTGTTTAAGTAGTTGCTGAAGATTTACAGCTGATCATAAAGCTGGTTTTACTGCCTAAAGCAGTGTTTCTCAACCATGTCCTTGAAGGACCACCAGCTCTGCACATTTTTTATGTCTCCTTAACCAAACAAACCTGATTCATATCATCAGCTCAATACAGAGACTGAAAGACCTGTAATGGGTGTGACAGACTAAAGAGACATCCAGAACATGCAGTGGTCTTCCAGAAACGGGGTTGAAAAACACTGGCCTAAAGGACCAGGGGCCTGTTTCAGAAAGGAGGTTAACTGAAAACTCAGAGTATTTTAACCCTGAAATGAGAGAAACTCTGGGTTTTCCGTTTCAAAATGGCAGGTTTGTCAAACTCGAGAAAGCAGGGTAAGTCAAGCCTGTTTCTGAAAGAAAGGTAACTTTAACTCAGAGTCAGTTACTGTGGTAACTTACTCTGTGAATCTAACCTGGTCAGAAGCAGGTTTTATTCTCTAAACTCAGAGTTTCTGTCGATCTCCTCCCCTTTTTTAAAGATGAAGCGGTATTTCTCGCCTTAGCCTTACGTTTCCACCCACCTATTTTTATGCTTATTTTGGATACGTGCATAAAAACGATTGATAGAAACGTCATGATGCACATAACTTTTTAAAATATGCATAAAAACCGCGCATAACTGAGTAGGATAAACTTTTATTCGATAGAAAATGTGCGCATAAACTACGATGGAATCACTTTTACTGAACAAATTACAGTATGTACATTAAAAAAAGATCATGATCATATGATAATGAAAATGTGTGTAAATGGACAAACCAGCAGGCTGAGCACACTGTAACACGTCTTAAATATTGTTTTAGTCATTGTAAAATGCCTTAACTGTTTCAGTATTATTGTATATTATTAATTACCTCCGAACGTCTGGTGCGTGTCAAGAGTCTCCGCGTTTCATGGCTTCAGACGCCCCCACGTGTTCATTGTGTTTCAGTCTTCTGACATCGAGGCGCAAGTACATTAATTAGGCTAAATAAAGAATTAATTGACGCAGCTTCTTCTACCACAGTAAATTCTGTTTTTACTGTTGATATTTGGCGCCAGTTTAATCAGGAAGTGACGCACATAAGTTTTGCACATAAATTTATGTAATATATTTGGATGGAAACATAGCTATTGCCTACATTTTAGTCACACACAGAAGAACTGTACGAGAATGGCTTATCCTTTTTTAATAAATAATTAAATTCACCTTCGACATGCACTGTAACTAGATTAATGGGATTATTATTCTTTCTAAAAAATATTTTTAGTACTGCTTACCTTCTAAATGTTATATTAACCTCTATCACTTGATCAATAAAAAAGGCAGGCACACAAGTGCACTAATAAATGTATAAAAAAGTTTAGAAAAAAAATATAAACGTCACAAATTACATTACTTATTTTATTATACTTAAATATTTAAATACTTAAAAAGTGAAATCAGGCAATAACTTGAGCAGCTGTTTTCCCACGCTAACTGTCTCTTCTTCACTGATGGTTGCTTCTTTTCAAATATATACGCTCATATTTGCTATAACTTTGCATGAGAACATCAAGTTCAGCTGGAGAAAGAAATGGTGATCTCTTTTATAAGATATTGCCATAGTCACTCGTAATGTCTATGCTCTATTGATAATGCCTTTTTAAAGTCACGGTGTGCGCGCTTAACTCTGAGTTGGTCTACTCGAAGTTGATTGACCCAACTCAGATCAGCTATTCTGAAACCGAAAACTCAGTTTTTAATCTCTCGGTAAATCAACTCAGAGTTCAAGTTTAAACTCTGAGTTGTTTGAACCTTCTTACTGAAACAGGCCCCATGAAAATTGCCTTCCTGTTGACAAATTCACTCTGATGGCCGGTCATACAATCAGTAAAGGCAGCAATATGGCTAGTCATACAGATTGTACTCTGCTAATGGGCTATCATGCAGCTGATGGACCGGGCATTCAGATTGTTTTCTTACTGTTACACAGATGGAAATATTTAAGCTGATGGCCAATCGTACTGGTAATGTTCAGTCATGCATATGTTAATCAGAAACAGTTCATGCTAATGGATGGCCATACGGAATAGGACAAAAGAAACAAATGTTGTTATTGTAGGAGCTACTTCACAAAAACAAATCTTTTTTTTTGTTCTTATTACATTTCTTGGTAAACATCATAAAATCGTACACATAAGTAGTGTTTAGAAGTCACAATTTTGTAACTAGCATCAGGGTTCATAATTTTACTACTAAAATTCCATGACTTCTTCATGATTTTTGCAATGTTTCATGCAATGTCTACATATGCGTGGTAAAAGAAAAATAATGCATGTTCAAATTTATTACAGCATATAGTAAAACACAAAACATTTATATATATATATATATATATATATATATATATATATATATATATATATATATATATATATATATATATATAAATGTTTTGTGTATATATATATGTATGTAAAATTGATTTAGATAATGCTTACACCGCACTAATAATGTGAGAGATTGTGATTGGCCAAGCACAGAAAAGAAGTTAATGTATTCAAGGATACAGATAACTGTTTTCATGACTTTTCCAAAAAAATAAATAAATAAATAAATTTTCCAAAACTTTGCCAGATCTGGAAAATTAATTAATAACTATAAATAACTAAAAACTGGGTTATCTTTCTGTTTGCAAATAAACTCTATATATATGCTAATAAGTCAAAATTATAAGTCTTATAAAATTCTTATACTTTTTTAAATATTTCTCAAGAGCTGTATTACCTTGGACCATGTTTTCCAACATAACCATAATAGTTTTAACTAATTTCTGATAACTAATTTATTTTGAGAATGTCATTTAAATTTGTTTTAAAACTGCTTTTATACCAGCCATACTAAAAATAGCAGGTAATGTGATCATTTATATATACATAAGTCCGCAAATATCTAGATTTTTGGATGGCTGTTTGTTTTTATCCATACGATTTCATTATGGTATTGGTTTGAACAAAATCTCAAATATATAAGACTACTATAACCATAACACAATGTTAGTTCTTCTATTCAGCTTTTCACTGAGCATTTCTCTCAAAATGAAACGGAATAATTGTATATCACTATAATTGGACATGTAATAGAATGCAACTTACAGGTATAAAATAGGTTCGTTTGTTTCATACACATGCATTTCGTCGTCGCTGTCCTCACTGTCCTCAAACTCAGTCTCCTCGTCGCTGCTTTGATCGTTCAACAGCACAACCTCTTCGGTGAAGAACTTTCTTTTACGATTCATCCTCGTTGTTTTCTCCCCTTTGTCTTTCAGCAGTTCAGTTTTTAGCTTGAAAAAGTTATGGTAGTGTAAGTACTGAGAGATTTGTACTGTAGATGGGAGTTCCGTCAGTGGACACGTCACGAATGACTCACAACACTGACCACTGAGAGAGCGTGTTCGGCTCAGGAATTTAAACTTCCCACCATCAGAATCGTGCTCTCATTGGCTAAAATTTCCATCAATCATGTCGTTGCCATAACGACTCGCATAGAAAGCGTAGAGACTGGAGGAATTCTAGCATGTGCAAAACGCCAAAACAAACAACTTTTATTTTGGATAACAGGGTTCCGCGTATTTTAACTTTTGATTCCGTTCGCAAAACAGTAGATAACGGCTGAAAAATTAAAGTAAGACACGTGTTATTGCTTAATTTACTCATATATTTAGGGATTACTCTGTATATAAAATCAACAGTTATATAAGGGTAATTCTTCAACTGCGGCCACTCTTATGCAGGTCTTGATCGTATATCTAAATATAATGATATCTTTTAGGTGTCAAAACCACTGCTTTCGTCTTGTTGCACACCCAGACTTTTAAATTTCAACAAAGAAAATAACATTTTATAAAATATTTATCTGGTACCTACTTTAGCATCTTAATTAAGTACAAGTGAAATAATTTAATAATTGAGTTATTAATGTGAGATTATTATCAATATAAATTTTTATTCAAAATATAGCAGTCACAGTATCAGTGTCATTTCCACCACAACACTGTAATGTCGCTTAAAACGTTTGTGTAAGAGATTGTTTAGGCAGTTTCTTTGAAAATGATTAGAGACATTAGAGCACATGTTCAAGATGGAGGGAATTTACATTTTCGCACATGAAGAAAAATCAAGGTAAACAGTGCTTGATATTTATTCTACGTCATTCTAAACATGCTGTACCTTCAAATGTGTTTTAAAAAACAAACAAAATTAAGGTAAATAAGACTGTTTTGTATACATGAAATGTATCAATTTAAAGATAATTGGTGAAGCTATCTTTAATTGTTTCCCCAAATAAACTGTTGAAATGTCATTTCCACTACTGTCATTTCCACCACACTGCCCCTTGTGGTGGAAATGACAGCATGTGATGGAAATTACATTTAGGGTTACAAAACAGAATTGATATGGATTGCGAAAGTACAGGGGTTGGACAATGAAACTAAAACACTGGTCAATTTAGTTTTGAAGGTTTCATGTCTGAATGTAAACAACTGGTGGCCAGTCTTCATTGATTGCACATTCCTCTATTAAGGGCAGAGTGTGAATGTCTGATTGGCATTCAAACTCACATTATTAGCATTTAACACCGAATAAAGCACATGATGTGTATACCTGAGGTGATCATTGTCAGTTTATCCTGTTGTTTAGCTGCAAGAAATAGAAGCTTTTTCTAAAACATTATTTTTTAGGACAAAAACTATATGGCAAATATTCATTTTTTTATCATTTGCCATTGCTTTTATTTAGGACACAACTTAAATCAGCCTTTAGGCTCAATAGTTTGGCACATTTCTGTTGATGTCCTCACTCTGGCAACATGCGCCTGCTTGTTTTGAACCAGGACTGCAATACAAACCACTGGGTGTCAAACATGCATACGGCACCTTTTGTTTACTTTTTAGACCAAGTAATTAAAAAAGCAATGTAGAATTGTAATGATGAAATTTGTAAATAATTACATTTTAGAAGTAACTTACTCAACGTTAAGTGCAAAAAAAAAAAAAAGAACTACCAGGAAATTTTTAACTAAATGTGTTCTTTTGTTCAGTAAATCCTTTACTAAATAAATATTCTGATGTGTAACCTATGCATACACAAAGTTTGCACATTATTTTTAAGCTTTTCTTTCTTTTTTTAAATAAATAAATAAATATATGAAATAAAGAGCGTTTCAGTGTTTTTTTATTTGTAAATATGTACAAACTTAGTACAAGAATATACATTTCACAACAGTTATGAACAAATACAACAAAATAAAAATGAGAGAAATTATATAAGGGGTAATAAATAATAAATAAATAGGTAAGATAATAATGATTATGATGATGATAATAATAATAACATTCTTTTATCAAATTTTATTTACATAATGGTTCATTTGCTAAGAGCGTTTCAGTGTCTTTTTATTTTACAGTCATAATAACCATATCAATGGATGACATCAAGGACAATAATAAACATGGACAATTATATAAATAAATAAAAATTATGCTAAAATAAGTGTTTCAGTGTTTTCAATTTGTTTTATTTGTAAATATGTACAAACTTAGTACAAAAATATACATTTCACAACAGTTATGAACAAATACAACAAAATAAAAATGAGAGAAATGATATTAGGGGTAAAATAAATAAATAGGTAAGATAGTAGTAGTAATAATAATAATAATAATAATAATAACATTCTTTAATCAAATGATATTTACATAATGTTTCATATGTTAAGAGCGTTTCAGTGTCTTTTTATTTTAAAGTCATATTAACCATAACAATGGATGACATCAAGTACAATAATAAACAAGGAAAATTATACATAAATAAATAAAAATAAGGCTAAAATAAGATAATATAAAAAAAAAAAAACAGGGTATAGAGGCTAAACTATCAAAATGAAATATTTACAAAGTCCTGATAAAATTTTACAGTTTTTACACTTTTTTGCTGTAAAGTAGTAATTGAGCAATTTTAGTCAGAAAAACATATTCTGCAAATTAGGTAATAATAAAGAAAAATTACATTTGTGAATGTAGAGCTGTTCAGCGTCTGCTTTTTTATTTATTTATTTATTTTTTTTAATTAATGTCAGGGTAACAATAACATCATAGAAATGCAAGAGTGTACATGAGTTTTACAGAGGAGCAAATAAACAAGTAAGCACATAAAAAAGAAAAGATAACAAGAATAAAAAGAAAAACAAATAATATTACCTTGTGTTAAGAAAATTAAAAAAGGCAAATAAGTTAACCGTTCTAATGGCTTTAAGATTTTTAGAGGAAGCAATAGTTCTAATGTACTGTTGAATTTCCTTTTCAAAAACAATAAAACAAGGTATACGCTGAGAGAATTTACAGCGGTGTATATGGAATTTAGCAAGGATTAAAAGGAGATTAACTATTCAGCGTCTGCTGCAGATCAATCAACTGGTAGTATGACGTAACATCCTCGTTCTCAGAAGTCACGTGACTCTGTCGGTTTAAATAGTAAGCCGTGTCATTTCATCATTATCATGGTTCACTGCATCATCCAGTCTGAATGCGTTCAAAAGAAGAAGCAATATGACGAACCACTCTCTCCTCCTGTGGCTGTTGTTATTTCTGGACGGTGAGTCAGATTTATTTGAATAAATCCCAACTTTCGGTTTCACTTGGTTATGCGGCGGAATAACAGTGTGCGCGGTTATTTTGCTAATTTGTTTTAGATATCCGGTGTGTTTCTTAGCATCGTTGCTATTATTGCTTTTGTTTAAGGTTGCTACAAATCGCCATGTGAATATTGACAGAGTATCTATAGATGTATCAGTCATAGCCTGTTTGCATCATTTGTAAGGATGATGGGGTGGGCAATGGGTGTGTTTAGTAGCTAGAGGGCGCTGAAAGCCTGAATACTGCTGTCAGTGTTTGACATGAATCAATAACACTGCTTTAGTTTATCAAAATAGAACAACATATTGTTTATTTAAGCTTTAAGTTATTGTCGTTGTCAGACAGGGTGCGACTTTTACTAGTCGCACTCTGTCCTGTTTGTGCCTCCACACACGCATCCTGTTTGTTTCCTAATTATTGAACTGCCACAGTCATGTTTGTAATTGTAGCCTGCCTTTGGCTATAAACCAGAACAAATGTGTTTCTTGCTAAATGCACTTCAACAGTAAGCGGGGTGGAGCTGATTTACTACTGAACCGAGTTGTCATGCAACTGTCAGCTTTGAGACTCTAGGCTTTTCGGCTTTTCTTACAATGTTTTTCAAGTCTAATCTAAAGAAAACATCCTAAACACACCTGTAAGGGTTTCTATTGTCACACTAATCCATGGTAGTAGACTTCATTTACTTGGAATTCAAGAATTATCAAGAATTCAATGCATTTTCTCAAGGCTTTTTTTTCACATCAGCAGCAGTTTTATTTGTTCGGTTTCATTTATTTTTTATTTATATATGTATTCTGAAGGCTTTTACAGAGGGAAATGTATTATATATTGTTGTATAAAACCAATGTTTAACACCTGGGGGGTATTCCAGAAAGCTGGGTTAACTTACCATCTGCTAAACCCTGAACTCTCGGTTGATTTACCCAAAACCTGCTTACCGCGAGTATGTTGGTTCCAAAACAGGTGACAAGAGTTAGTTAAATCAACCTCATGAAGATGACCGCGGGTTTATGCGCGTGCACGGCCCACACCTGAAGGCATTTTCAGTAGATCGCCGAATTCACGAGTCACCATCAAAAAACACGGTGAGAAAAAAAGGGCAACGCACTTTACAGAGGCAGAGCTGGAGGTTTTAAACACAGAGATTACACATAGAATAAGAAATAGATAAGAAAAGAAAAAATAGATAATAAGAAAGTTTGTTAGTTCATTAAATTACACATGCCACCCTCCATTTTATTCATTGTAATAAACAAATAAACTTCTCTTTAACATCCTTTTGAGTATGTTGTGTAACCATTCATGCATTTATTTTTATTGCCATTAATTTCTTAGGGCCACAATATGTGTGTTGACTAATAAGGCTTATAGAAATTGTAATCTTTCTGGAGCTAGAACTCTGTCCAAAGTCATTAAACACAGAAACATTATCATAAAAGGTAATATTTAATTACTGGAGCTCTGTATTTAACACTCTAGAACAGTGGTTCTCAAACTGTGGTACCTGTACCACTAGTGGTACGCAGCCTTCCTTCTAGTGGTACGCGGAGGAATTAAATATGTCATGTACATGCCATACACATTTCAAAATTGATCAAAAATGATGTATATAATATGTCAAATATAACATATAGCCTATATTTCTAATGTAATCTGCCATGTTTTTTAACTGCAGAGTTGTAGCTGCTTTACTGGGCCTACTACGCTATTGTATTTCAATACTGCTCATTTTGGTGGTACTTGGAGAGACAATTTTTTTCTGAGGTGGTACTTGATGAAAAACGTTTGAGAACCACTGCTCTAGAATGTTCTTTCTGTCATGCAGCAAATAGAAAGAGGCCTGTCTAACTGCTGTGGTCCACCAGTTAGAGGAGATGCTGTGTCCTATAATAAAGGCTCATCAGTGGTTGAGTTTTTGACTTAAACCACACAATATGTCACTGTTGTAAGTGATTGTTGTTAGGTAGCTTTAGGTTCTTTTTATGCTTTTTATTTTGCATGCAGACGAAGTTCCTTCTGCTTCAACTAACAAGCAGTGTAAGAATTTGTCTGCACTTTTCCATATTTGAATATTACTCTTGGATCACAAAATCTTATATATATATATATATATATATATATATATATATATATATATATAATTTTAATTCTAAAGTAGCTGTATAAGGTCCATCTTCAAGTATAAATAAAGTCACATGAGCATCACCTTTAAGGTGAGAAATGTATATAAAAAGTATGTTACACGTTAAAGGTGCGTGTATAAAGCAGTGTAAAAAAATCATTCATTTTATTTCAGGAAATTAAGAAATTAACAGACCAAAATATTTGATTAAACATAGTTTTTTGACAAATTATATTTCTAAGCACTCTTCCATCTCTTTTGTCTGTCTGGGTCACTAAGATTTCCTCTGGGTCAGGCTGCAGGTAGGGTGTCATCGTATAAGGCAGAAAAGGGTATCTTTTGTCCTCCAGCAAGTAACAATGTAGTGCCCACTAATGATTCTATTTTATAATACAAATATAATAAAATAAACATTGTGTAAAGCAACATTTGCTTTATAGTTTTTTTTTTTCTTTACTATATTTGTGTTATACACTTGAATCATTACATCCTGAAAATCAGCCATTTAGCCTCAACATATAGTGATGAGGTGGGGTCATCACATATGTGCTGGTAGGATGAAGCAGTAATGAGTTTAATAGTTGAAACACCAAAAGATTAAGGATAGAAAATTAAGTTGTACCTGCACATTTATACTATGGACAGATTTCATATTATCAGTGTCCTTTAGTGACTGATGGAGCTTTAAAATTGGCTGCAAATGCACACAAGCATTTGGAAACCCTGAAAAAAATATTATATTAAAAATGTAGGTGTATGTGCATGAATGTATACATATAAACAGCGTCCTACATCTTAAATTATAGGTAGGCCTATATTTTCCTACTAGATTCGAACTGGCTCCGCTGTGAGCTCCGTTGTTCATTAACGACGCACTGTCCACTACACTATTGCCGTGCTCTGAATCAGCTGTGTAATGATACGCAGTGATTTATGATCAAGGAACTGTACAAAAGTGTAAAAAACAGTTCAGTGCCAGGCATACTGTACAGGTGGTCATACTGCCACATTGTACAGTTGCCTAAAATGCCCTGACGCGAATACAAAGAGCTGCACTGAATGTTTTTTATGGTAAGCACAGACCCGCGGTTTGTCACATTTGATTTAAAAAAGGTTTGTTAAATACATTAACATTATAAATTTGGTTATGAAAAAAAACTATGCACTTATAACCCTCTCACAATGAAAAAACTTGTATCTGTGCGTCCACATCCATAAATATTCTCATCAAAAGAGCACGCAATGCTCAGTAAACTCTCTGAAACAGACAAACTCTGGAACATAGCAACTTACTCTCTGAAGATAACCTGCTCCGGAGCAGGTTATCTTCAGAGAGTAAGTTGCTATGGCTACTTAACATACCCAGAAGTTACCTCTGATTTTGGAACCAAAGCTGAGGTTATCTACCTACTTACTCTCAAACTTACCCGGGTATGTCACATAACCTGCTTTCTGGAACACCCCCCTGTACACACATGCGTGTATTTCTTTCCTGACCGGCCACTTTATTAGGTACACCTGTCCAATTGCTTGTTAACACAAATTTCTAATCAGCAAATTACACGTCAGCAACTTTATGCATATAGACATGATCAAGACGATCTGCTGCAGTTCAAACCGAGCATCAGAATAAGGAAGAAAGGTGATTTAAGTGACTTTGAGTATGGCATGGTTGTTGGTGCCAGACAGGCTCTGAGTATTTCAAAAACTGCTGATCTACTGGGATTTTCATGCACTGCCATCTCTAGGGTTTACAGAGAATGGTCTGAAAAATGGAAAATATCCAGTGAGTGGCAATTCTGTGTGTGCAAGTGCCTTGTTGATGTCAAAGGAGAATGGCCAGACTGATTCGAGCTGATAGAAAAGCAACAGTAACTCAAATAACCACTCGTTACAACCAAGGTCTGCAGAACAGCATCTCTGAACAACACACAACATGTCCAACCTTGAGGTGGATGGGCTACAGCAGCAGAAGACCACACCAGGTGCCTCTCCTGTCAGCTAAAAACAGGAAACAGACTACAATTTACACAGGCTCACCAAAATTAGACAACAGAAGGTTGGAAAAACATTGCCTGGTCTGATGAGTCTCAATGTCTGATGCGACATTCGAATGGTAGGGTCAGAATTTGGGGTCAACACGAAAGCATGGATCCCTCATGTCTTGTATCCATGGTTCAGGCTGGTGGTGGTGTAATGGTGTGGGGGATATTTTCTGGGCACACTTTGGGCCATTAGTACCAATTGAGCATCATATATATATATATATATATATATATATATATATATATATATATATATATATATATATTGTATATACTGTATATATATATATTATATATCATGTCAAATATATAATGTATATATTATATATTATATATCATGTCAAAATATTATATATATTTTTTTATAAATAAATGGAGTTAAATTTTGGAGAAACATATGCATATTGTAAAGACAATATGAAATGTATTGACATTTTATAAAGAATATTCTCTTTTTTTATGTGTTTTTCTTTTAATTTCTTTTATTTTTGTTTATTCAGAACAATAAAAATTTTATTCAACAACTGAAGACATGAGGTGTGTTGTGTTATTTTCTGATTGGCTAAAACACAGAAAGGTCTTGCAATTGTCCTTTAAAGGGCCATTTAATGTTGATTTGAAACACATTTAATGTTTATTTACTACAGCATCGTAATAAGAGTAAAAAAAAGTTATTTATTAATTTACTTATTAATAATTTCTTTGTTTTAAATTTTTTTTGTGTGTCTCTTTCATTTATACCACCATTATTCATAGCAAACTAGTAATAAACACATCGTAAATTACCTAATATATTTCCTATTATAAAAACAAATATATACTGTAAATTGAAATGTGAAAAGGACCAAAAAATGTGGTAAGAAATGTTTAAAGATGCATCTTAGAAGCAAATTGGAAGCTTAATTTGCTATCTGTATGGTGTCGTCAATATCCTCTTGTGTGTCACGTGATCAATAGAAATGAATATTGCATTTTTTTTTTTTTTTTTTAAATATGCTTTATTTAGATTTTTTTTTAATAAGATTTGGGGTCAAGAATGTTCAGCATGATCTCAGACTCCTGTACTCCCCATGATACACCTATTTAAGTTTGTTTTCCTTGTGTGTCTGTTGTTGAGACAGATGATCTGGAGTCAGTGTCAGTGGTGGAGGGAGATTTAGTCACTTTACACACCACTGTTACTCAAAAACAGAAAAATGATCAGATACTGTGGAAGTTTGAAGATCAAGATTTAAATGGCACAGACGCGGGACGGGAAAACATTCATAGACCACATCCTGGCTGTTTGACTATGTCAGAAGACATAAACTTGGGCCTATGTGTTCTTGTTGAATAGATAAAGACATTCCTCAGTTACAAAATTTGACATAGTTTTTTTTCCCTTGTTTCATAGTTTCAGGAGTATCTATATTAGATATACAAAATACAACATCACTGAAAAAATTAGTTCATTTCAAATTATTGTAAACAATTTATATGGGTTGAATTTGAACGAATTCAGTTGAACGTTACTGAATTTTTTAGCTTAAATTCAGCCCATTTAAATTGTTTCCAACAACTTACTTTAAAAAAATTGTAAATCTAAAGAATAGGGTTTTTTCAGTGTATCATTGAGCTTGTTTTATTTCTATTTTGCATTTTTGTTGTGTAGAAAATACAGATAAGATTTATATGATGATAAAATTGAATATTGGTATTGTGTACTAGCAATAGAAGACCAGTGAATATACGCAAATATTGACTTTATTCTGGCTTTAATTACAGGTTTTCACATGTTGGACTTGCTTGACAACATTCTGATCCTACAGCAACACCTACTGGTCTGTCTAAGAAATCTCTCACACAGGTCATCCCAGGTGAATCTAAAAGTGATATAATCAATATTCCTGTCCAAATTATGACATTTTTCCGTGTACAGTTACAAACAATTGAATTTAATTCATGTTTATTTCTATAGCGCCTTTACAAAGTAAATAGTGTCAAAGCAGCTTAACATAGAAGTTCTAGTAAATTGAAACTGTGTCAGTTCAGTTTTTAAAGTTGAACTTTAGTTCAGTGTGGTTTATTTTGACTGCTGTAAGTACAATAACTGAAGAGCAAATCCATCAATGCACATCTCCACTAGTCCCAAGTTCCAAACCAAGCAGACCAGTGGTGACAGTGACAAGAAACAAACTTCACCAATTGACGAAAGTGAAGGAAAAAACCTTGAGAGAAACCAGGCTCAATTGGGCACGACTATTTCTCCTCTGGCCATACTTTTTGTGGAGAGCTGCATTCTAGGCGCTGGATAACGCTAGATGTCCATCTTGGAGAACTGCAGGTGTGAGTAGGTCACCGGCGGGTGTTCATTCTTTCCCATGGGATCAATGCGAAGACTCATCTGTTACTGGGGTCTTTTAGGAATCAGTCTTACACTCTCTTCTCCTGCATGACCGCCCCAGCATCAGCTCATAATATGGCCTGTTCCAAGATTATGGAATCTTCGGCATCATTTCTTCACAGGTCTTGGATAGCATCAATAGCACTGCATAATCTCTTGGGTGCCTCAGAATGAGTATAATAATAAAAAATAGAGAATAAAGTAAATAATTAGCGTAGCTGTTCATAGTGTATTTTAACAAGAAATACAAAATGAAGTGCTATAAATGAAAATAGTAGTTATAGAAACAAACAATTACTATAAAAGTCAGTAGTTACCGGTTTCCAGCCCTTTTCAAATATCTTCTTTTGTGTTCAATAAAAGAAGGAATTTGTTTGCAACATGTGAAGGGTAAATAAAGATAACAAAATATCTATTACTGGGTATACTATCCCTTTGTCATATTTTATTTAGCAATCACCACATGCTGTAGAAGAATGAAACATGCTGTTTAAATCCTGAAATGATGACAGAACTCATCCGTCCGCTGCTCATCTGTTTGCACTGGCTGCTAGTTGCTGCTCGCATCAAATTCAAAGCTCTGATGTTTGCTTACAAAGCGATTTCTGGCTTTGCTCCTTCTTATCTGCTCCCACTTCTGCAGATTTATGTGCCCTCCAGAAACTTGCGTTCTGTGAATGAACGTCGCCTCGTAATTCCATCCCATAGAGGGTAGAAATCACTTTCCCGAACGCTCGCGTTCAATCTGCCCAGTTGGTGGAATGAACTCCCTAACTGCATCAGAACGACAGAGTCACTCGCTGTCTTCAAGAAACGACTAAAAACTCAACTATTTAGTCTCCACTTCACTTCCTAATCTGCAATTCCCTCTCTGGCTCCACCACTAACTACTACTACTACTAAAAAAAAAAAAAAAAAAAAATATATATATATATATATATATATATATATATATATATATATATATATATATATATATATATATATATATATATATATATATATATAATAAAATAATAATAATAATAATTTACTAATGTTTTGCTTTGTTTACCCAAAACTTGCCTATAGCACTTATTCATTGTTGCTCTTATAGTTGTGTAAATTGCTTCCTTGTCCTCATTTGTAAGTCGCTTTAGATAAAAGCATCTGCTAAATGTAAATGTAAATATCTATTAAAGGGTGAACTATCCCTTTGTCACATTATGTACATGCAATATTGCTCTGAAAAACATCTGTTGTGTTCAAAGATCTGAAAAACATCTTTAAACGATTAGGCGATAGCCCAAATTTTCTGCTAAAAAATGTAGAAAAATTTGTTTTCTTTTAAATTGTATAGAAATCATTGTCTTTGAAATTAATGAAGACAGCTGACGTCAGTGATTCATTATAATTATTTAGCCTGAATGAAAAGAAAGCAATAAGAAAAGACAGTTCAAAAAAGGTTCTGATATCATTACAATCATGCTAATGAAATAACAATCAACAGCCACACCCATAAAAGCAGAGATGGCCAATCAGATCACAGATCTGTCAACTGAAAGGCTGCATGCAGAGAAAAATAAGTAAAACAGAAATAATCAATAGGAAATGGGGGAAAGTATTTTTATTGCTAAATAAATTTTATTGTAAAGCATTTCATTTTTTTTTGATTGAACTTATATTTAATATTTTTCATTACATCAAAAGTAAAGAGTGAAGCATAAAGAGTACATTCACAGTTTACTGCGCTAATTTTATTTGCGTCAGCAAATTTTACAGATGCAGTTGATTTCTGTTTTTAACAGTAGACTATATTTAAGAGGGAAAATGCATTGGTAAAATTCATCAGTCTCTAAATCTGGTGCTGATTCTTTCTTCTTCTTGTCTGGTTTTGATGTCATAAACTAGAACAACAACCGCGGCCAAAGCAGCCACGCCCATCAGAACCGTGACAACCAATCGGATCACAGCTTCAGGCGAGTCACAACAGAGGTTGCAGTCTGACTCTGAGAAAAGAAAAATTACACTCAGTTCAATTCAATCATTCACAGTTCCCAACTTTAACTTAGTTATGCTACAACTCATATGCTATATTTGTTTCGAATTAGCCTATTGAATCATGAATTTTCTTAAAGCAAATGTAAGTTTTCTTAATCACACTGAGGTGGTATACATGTAAAATTATATTTGTAAATCTTAAGTAGGCCTACTTTTAGCCTATATCATTTTTAAATCACGAATGAACCTTGTCTCAACAGGTTCTAACATTTATTTATTTATTTACTTATTTATTTATTTATTTATGTATCACAATTACAAAGAAATGTTTTAGTCTATACATGTTATATAATTGCTCCAGGAGATGGCGACAAGTGACTGTTTTTGCTGCATCAGTGTCTTCCTCCACTTATGGTAAAGTCTAAAGGGAAACAGCTGCGGATTCTGGGCATGTGCACATCAATGTAGAGTAAATTTTGTGACACTGCACAACAATAATCACTATTTCTCTTACTGTGAGGAAATATTTAGGGCTGGTGTGTATGTTAATGAAACAATTCAATCGGTCATTTACAAATAAATAGTTATCGTTAACTTCTGGCTGAAGAAAACATTTCTAGAAAGTGAATACCATGTGCTCATGTCTCTGGGCATCGTGGGTGTGTTTAAGTAAAGAAAATATAAAAAAGAATTACCAAACACTGCTATTTTAATCATTTTAGAAGCTATTTATCTTTATTTTTGCATCATATATTAGTCTTGGAGTCAGACTTGAGTGTTAGTTTTGTGAGTGCTAACTTGCATTATACAAACTTGCTAACTTCCTTTTTAAATAACATTGTTTTATACCTTGCATGTATAATGGACTTTATAACCTGGCAGATGAAAATAAATACTCAAAAAGACATTGTCAATTGTTTTACTACATGGACGGCCATTATCTGCAACTTTAGCCAAATGAAACAGTTTAGAATTTGAAAAGAACATTTTTAACCGCTGAAATGTTTTCTCACATTCAGATATGCAGAGCTCATCTTCAGCGTTTAGCATTTTGTGAAACATCTTTAACTGCGTGTCAAGCTGTATTTTAACAGAACTGAGACCTCATGCATGGCCTACTTTTACAGTTATTTCTAAGAGAATTGTAAAGATCTAATCAGCTCTTTCTCTCTGCTCAAAGTGGACATCTAACCACAAGTCATTTCAAAGCAACAGTTGCACCGGAGTGCTTTACAAGAAAAACACATCATAGAAATGAGTTTTAAAAAGCATGCATCATATGAGAAAGAAGAAGAGTAAAAATAAATATATTAAAACTGATCTTAATCAAGTCAAGCTTATTTATTTTCTGCAATGTTAATACTCTGGCAGGTCAAAACATGAGCAAGATCCAAAAAATTGTTTTTTTTTAGATGTAATAGCGGAGAGAAAGTGAGAACTGCATGTTCATAAATGTTCATAAAACGTTACTGAATTTTTCACAGTAAATTACATTAGGATTACTTTACATGATTTAACTGTAAAAATTCACAGTAATGCGTTCTATTCAGAATTTTATTGTGAAGTTAATCAAATGAGCATGATAACAGCAAATTACTGTAAAAAGGGCTACATCTTTTGCATGTTAGTTATGGGAACTCTTTTTCTTTCATTCATCATAGACATTATTACAAATGAACTTTTATGCAAGTATTGGCACTTTCTTGATATTTTAAAAAAGCAAAATGTTATGCAGCCCCAAAAACAATTTGGTTACATAATCAAAAATAACTTAAAAGAAAACCATCCTGTGTTGAAATGACATGTATGACATAGTAAATGTTCATTTTTGGGTGCACTGCACCTTTATTTAAATGTGTAAGTTGAACATGAAAATATGAAATAATTTTTAATAAACATAACTTTGTGCTTAGCCAAAAAATTAATAAACTGGAACAAAAGTAATTGATTTATGAAACCAAACACTATTAAACACCTAAAATGATTTCAAAGTCAGAGTAAGTGTCAAAATGAACAGCAGAGGAAAGCCTGCAGTACAGTAAAATATAGTTATTTCTACAAAATAACACTGTGAAATCACAGTAATGGACATTACTATCTACTGTGAAGTTATACTATGTGGCTGTAATTTCACATTAATTTAACATAACAAAATCACAATAAATTACTGTTTGTTGTCAATTTGCATACAGTATTTTACTGTGAAAGCAATGCAAATATTAACCAGTAATTTACTCTGAATTTAAATTCAGTGTAAACAGCCCCTGGTTCACATCAGTACTATCAAATCACTTAACTGATGTGTGCAGACAATATCAAGCTCACAGTCGTGCTGTTTATCTGAATATATGAGTGTCATTACCTGTGGAACTTGCAGATGATGGAGGATTTTGACTAGTGATGGTAGTGGTGGATGGATGAGCTGAAAATGGCAGAATTATCGATAGAACAGAAGTAAGAAAATAAATTGAGACCATTTTTTTGGGGGGAGGGGGGGGTAGAGAGTGAAGCCTACACGTCTTTCTATTTGTAGTATTGCATCACTAAAATAAATTACATTTTTAATTATATTTAAAAGTTCAATACAATTTAAAATGCGTATAAAGGCAGTGCTAGTGAGCTGAAGAGAATAAACAACTATAAACATTTGACAGTCAGAACTCATCTCTGACAAATATATCTCCTATTAAGAAATTAATAAAGTACCTGGATCAAGCTCTTTAAGTCACCTTTAATACTCTTTTGACTTCTTGCAATGCCTAAAATGTATAATATTGTCTCCTGCTGTAAATAATTCTAAGTAATAACCTGTAGAGCACAGCGGCTCTCTCAACTAAAAACTGCTTAAAATAATTAGTATTTTTTGGCTCCCACTGGATATTATTATCCTTATTTTATATATAGATATAACTACAAATGTTTCTGTAATGCCAAGCTTAAAAACATGTAAGAACTTAAAGAATAGAGGAGCAATAACATTGTAAGTCTCTGCTCACCATAAACCGTAAGATTGAATCTCCTGGTTAACTCCTTATAGCCAACAGTGATGGTTAGTTCATAAACTCCTTCATCTGTTCCTCTGGTGTTGATGATGGTCAGAGATCCAGTTTGAATGTCCAGCTTTAGTCTATCAGTGAATCTCTCATCCTCATATTGAGGAATTCTCGCTTTTCCTCTCTTGATTCTAGCGATGCGGCTGCCTCCAAACCGCCACTCTATACTAACATTTGTCTGTAATTCATCATCAGTGTGTAGATTTACTGATTCTCCCATCTTCACTGAAACACTCTTTACTTCAATTGTATTAACGCCAAGCACACCTGCTTAACAAGATTAATAGCAGCTGTTTTAAATCTTCTAAACCATTTGAAGTGAACAAGAAGTGAGACATAACACCTTTAAAACTCACCAGGCTGCAGATAACACAAACACAGAGGGAGGAAAGAAATGTGCAACATCATCTTCAACAGCTGGAGATAAAATCAATCTATGATCTTAAATTAATGTAACAAAATAGTTTGAGGTTTATAAAGAAACTCTTCCGCATGTCGTAGTTGTTTGTGAAAGTGTGATTGTGCATGTGAAGGGACATCACCCCACTCTGTCTCGTCATCATATGACACAATCTTTAACAGCGGTTTCCAGACTTTCAGACTTGCATAAATTATCACCCTTGTGTGAGAGATCCTCGAAATGGAAGAGATCTTTTTGCATAAAGATTCAATTCTTATTTCACAAAGTTAATATTATAAATGGGTATAAAAATATTGGTAACACTTAATTTTAAGATACAATTCTCACTATTTACAAATCATTAATATGACTTAACTCAATAAATATCTAATTTGCTGCTTGTTAAAAATTAATAAGGTATTATTAAGGTAAGGTAAGTTATTGGTTATTAGGGGTGTAAAATATGATCATGCAGAATATGTAGTTGATAAGTATGAATAAACAGCCAATATATTAAAAATAGGCAGGTTATTAGCCACAAGTTAATAGTAAAAATACTTAAAAATAGTGTTACCAAACTATTTGTTCTATTTTCTTACATTATTCCATTTTCAAAATTTTATTTACATTTATTTATTTACACATCACTTTACTTGTTAGATTCATTCATTCATTTTCCTTCAGCGTAGTCCATATTTATCAGGAGTCGCCACAGCGGAATGAGCCACCAACTATTCCAGCTAGGGCTGGGCTGATAAACGATATTATATCAAATCGTGATAAAATTTACGTCAATTACAATGAAAGCTCTGGACTTTTTTACTCTATATTGATAACAACCAACCACACAGCAGAAATTTGCAACAATGAGAATCTAAAAGTGTGTAAATATTAGAGATGCACCTAATTTTCAGCCACAGAAAATTTATCGGCCAAAACTATGTTATGCCTTTTAATGGATCCTCTAATTTTTGTGGCTTCATTCATTGTTGGGGTACTCTTATAAATCTGGAAGCATTAACAACTTCGAAATATGTATAATTATCATTCAATATGGAAAATACAATTTTGCTAAATCTACAGAGGAATAAAAGAAAAAGAAATAGTAAACAGAAATAAAATCAACCTTAGTTAAATTAAAACTTTAAGGTTTAACGTAATCTCAAATAATTTGAATTTATTTAAATAACATAATGAAACGATGACTGAGGTTTGCAACAAAGATGCAGATGTAAATGCAGTTTATTAAGAGTAAGGCAGTTGAGGTTCAAGCAGGGACAAATGGGAGATAATCCAACAGAGAAGTCACAGGCAAATGGTCAATGCAGGCGGCAAAACAACACAAACAGTAATCAAACACAGGGTCAGGGTAAGACAAGGAAAACACTATGAAATATACATTCTGGAAACGAGACTCAGCAATGGATGTGTGTGTGTGTGTGTGTGTGTGTGTGTGTGTGTGTGTGTGTGTTATATATACCATCCAAGGAATAAGTCTCAATAGCTTCAACTGTCTGTGTGTAATCAAGTGTTGACCTGGAACTGGTGTGTAATTGCAGTGCTTGATGGGATATGTAGTTCATGTGAATGACGGAGTGTTCTCCAGCAATCCGTGAGGGCTACATCTCTGGTAATCATAATAAATATATTACTATACCTAACTGATGCTTAAAATATTTTTACATTTTAACAAAATTACATTGTTTACAATATGTGATTCATCAGTCTCTAAAGCTAGTGGTGTTGATTCTTTCTTCTTGTCTGGTTTTGATGTCATAAACCAGAACAACAACAGCAACCAAATATATATATATATATATAATTTAAATACTTGTAAATCTTATGTAGGCCTGCTATTGTTTTAAAACCACAATGTGAAATTTACAAAAGCTGACAGAGGCATTTTCTCGACTGGCTCTAAAATACTTTATTTATTTATTATTTTTATTTTATATTATTTATTTATTTATTTATTTATTTATTTATTTATTTATTTATTCATTCATTCATTCATTCATTTATTCATTTATTTATTAACAAAAACAATTACACAGGATTGATTTTAGCCTGTGCATGTTACATAATTGCTCCAGGAGATGGCGACAAGTCACTGTTGTTGCTGTATCTCAGTCTCTTCCTCCACTGAAGGTAAACTAGAGGGAAAACAGCTGCGGGTTATTGGGCATGCGCACATCAAATGTAGAGTAAGTTAGTGACGCTGCATAATAAATATTTATGTTACTGTAAGGGAAGATTTAGGGGTGGGTAAGAGTAGACGTTCATAAAATACTTATTCAATGGTGAATTTCCTAAATAAATAATTCCCGTTAACTTCCGTTAACTTCTAGCTAAGCTAAAGAGAAAGCTGAAAAAAAAAATAAAAAAAACGTGTCCATGTGTCTTGAGGGCTTTTTGGGTGTGTTTAGGAAAATAATATAATAATAAGTATTTGAAGCACTTTCTTTTACAACATTGTTATATGTATAATTGAATTTATAACCCGGCAGATGAAGAAGAATGTACTCAAAAAGAGATTGTCATTGCAATCTAGTACATTTATTTAAATTCATGTTTATTTCTGTAGCGCTTTTACAATGCCAATTGTGTCAAAGCAGCTTAACATAGAAGATCTACTAAATTGAAACTGTCAGTCCAGTTTTCAGAGTTGAGGTTTATAGTTCAGTTTAGTGTGGTTTAATTGTCACTGCTGAAAGCCCAAACACTGAAGAGTAAATCCATTGATGTGAAGCTCCTCAAGTCCTAAACTGTGGGGACGTCCATTGTTTTGTGTTTCGTTGGACTGCAGTGAAATACAGTTTAGTATTTAAAAGGGAAATTTAAACTGAAATGTTTTCTCACCTTTAAACATGCTAAACTATCTTTAGTGTTTAAAACTCACACTTTAAACTGCAAATGTAGCTGTTTATTTTACCAGAGGACATATAGGACATATGACCTCACATTTGTCCTACAGTTTCTAAGTGAAGTGTAAAGATCTAGTCGAATTTCTGTCTGCTCATAGTGGGCATTTGACCACAAGTCAAGCTGGCTCTTTTTCTTTTGCATTGTTATTACTCCTACAGGTTAAAACATAGAGTATTTTTAAACGTATATTTTAATAAATCATTTAGATACATGTAAATATATCAATGATAAATATATTTAGTAAATACAAATAGGACTAAAACTGTTTATAATGCTCCACAACACACATCACAGAATTTAAACTACATCACAGTCATTAGGGAACATTTTTATCTGATTTAAATTGTATGTACTGATCAGATGAAGTAAACATAAAAGCAATTCGTACATCATTTTCATTTGAGCAGCTCTTTAAATGGTTTTACATAGCATGAATTTAACAATGTAAGTGTAGCGTTAAACAATAACAATTACTTAGAAATGCCAGTAAATAAACTGTCTTTGGTTGATAGGAGGCGGAGAGGTGCGCTTAAAGGGATAGTTCACCCCAAAATCAAAATTCACCCACTGTTTATTATTTATTTTTATGTTAACAGGAGAAGAATGTCTTCACTCACAATGAACATACATTTGTATTATCTGGACCTTCATCTTTTCCTCCCTCATTAAATTCCAAGCAAGGCAGACCAGTTTGCATTTTAATAAAATAACAAAGATCCTCTGCTCTTGAAATGTAACTGTCATAAGGAAACAGGGCCTCTGATTCTAATGCAACAGCTGTTGGTTTAGTGGTTTATTAGCATGTTCTGTTCACTGCAGTTATGAGGCCCTGTATAGGAAACATCTACACTAAACCCCTTCCTCATTTCCAAACCAAGAAGTGAAACTTAGTACACTGAAGAGCTGACTTGACGCAAATGTACGCATAAAGTGTTGTTTTCACTTATCATTTCATGCCTTTTATTTTTGGTCACCTCGTGTGGAGACACCTATCTCAACCGACACAAAATGTTTTACCTTTGGTTGTTTTTGTTGTATCTTTATTAGGGATGAAAAACATGATTTGAAACTACACTTAAAAATTGCATTTATATACAGTTGAAGTCAGAATTATTAGCTCCCATTTGATTTTTTTTTTTTTCTTTTAAAAATATTTCTCAAATGATGTTTAACAGAGCAAGGACATTTTCACAGTATGTCTGATAATATTTTTCTTCTGGAGAAAGTCAAATTTTTTTTTTCAGCTAGAATAAAAGAAGTTTGAGATTTAAAAAAAAACATTTTAAGGTCAAAATTATTAGCCCCTTTAAACTATATATTTTTTGATAGTCTACAGAACAAACCATCCTTGTACAATAACTTGCCTAATTACCCTAACCTGCCTAGTTACCCTAATTAACCTAGTGAAGCCTTTAAATGTCATTTTAAGCTGTATAGAAGTGTCTTGAAAAATATCTAGTAAAACATTATTTACTGTCATCATGACAAAGATAAAATAAATCAGTTATTAGAAATAAGTTATTAAAACTATTATGATTAGAAATGTGCTGAAAAAAAAAAACATCTCTCCGTTAAACAGAAATTGGGGGAAAAATAAACAGGGGGGGTTAATAATTCTGACTTCAACTGTACTTATATATACAGTTGAAGTCTACATTATTGAATGACTGAATGAATGATGTTTAACAGAGCAAGGATTTTCACAGTATTTCCTATAATATTTTTTCTTCTGGAAAAATGCCTGTATTTTTTTGCTAGACCTGTTGCATATTTAGTTGATTATTATCTTGAGTTTAATTAAAGTAATGTGTTCATTATGCAAGTAATAATTAAGCACAGGTCACTTTAAAGACTAAGTAATATCTAAATAATAGATATTAAGTAAATAAAGTATACTTAAATACTTTAAGTAATAAAGTAAAGGTTAACAGGAGGTGGACCTTGTGGTTAAGTGTAGAGCGTGTGTTCATTTCTGTCTACTCATGAAAGAACTTAAATTTTTTTGTCCTGTGCTGACTATGCTCACAGTTGATAATTTTCATTTAGTTACTTGCAATTTTATGCATTTTGAGTACTGGTTTAAACCTCTATAACTCTTATTTGGGTGAGTTTAGAAATATGTTTTTTTTTGTGCAGTACTATTGTTATAAAGTTTTGTATATTTCTGCCACTATCTATTTCACAGAGCCTAGACACACCAGGGCACCATGGTGGCGCAGTGGGTAGCACGATCCCCTACTTGTACTTATATATACAGTTGAAGTCTACATTATTAGTCCTGCTGTGAATTGCTTTTCTTTTTCAAATATTTCCCGAATTAATGATGTTTAACAGAGCAAGAATTTTCACAGTATTTCCTATCATATTTTTTCTTCTGGACAAAGTCTTGTATTTTTTTGCTAGACCTGTTGCATATTTAGTTGATCATTATCTTGAGTTTAATTAAAGTAATGTGTTCATTATGCAAGTAATAATTAAAGAGAGCAGGTCACTTTAAAGACTAAGTAATATCTAAATAATAGGAAAATATGTGATGACGTTGATGTTAGACAGGATCACGAGTTTTTGTCAGACTGTGAGAGTTGTGGAACAGGAAAGTGAAGGACGACAATAAAAGTATTACCAGTCATCTTTACGGACATAACAAGAATAAAAGCAGGTTTTGATTTTTTTTCAAAAACATTTTAAGGTCAATATTATTAGCCCTCTTAAGCATTTTTTTTTTTTTGATTATCTGCAGAACAAACCTTCGTTATACAATGACTTGCCCAATTACACTAACTTGCCTAATTAACCTAATTAAGCCTTTAAATTGCACTTTGAGCTATACTGGTATTTGAATACTGAGTATTTGCCATGTGTTTGGCTGCTTTTTAAAGCTAATGTGTTTCGCCCATTGGTGAACTTTTTTTCTCATCACTGTCGCCACTGGCTTGTTGATTTGGGACTTGTGGAGCTGTGCATCGATGGATTTGCTCTTCTGTGTTTGGACTTACAGCAGTTCAGTGTGGTTTAATTTTCACTGAAATAAACTGAACTTCAACTCTGAAAACTGGACTGACACAGTTTCAGTAGCTAGAACTTCTATGTTAAGCTGCTTTGATATTGTAAAAGCACTATAGAAATAAAGATGATTTGAATTGAATGTGCCATGTTGCTTTTGATTATGTAATCCCAATTTCTGTTGGAGCCGTATTGATTGTAATCTTGCTGTTAACCTTAGGAAGGCTGCAGCATAAAACAGTGGATTTTGGGATAGTAAAACATTTTGAGGAATAGTAGTCTGATTTTGAAGAATCTGAATATGTTTTTGTGACATATTTGAGACTACAAAAACATGTAACATTAATGTAAAAATTTTCTTAAAACTTAATTACAAATTAATCTCAGACTCAGATTACATGTAAATTTGATTATATGTAAAAATATATAGGCTTCGAGTCCTTGTATTTTTATGTCAAACATAATTAAGTGTCTTAGATTATTGAAATACACGTAGATCTTCTACACATTGAAATAAATTCAGTTTCACTTATGTAAAATTTACATAAAGTGGCTCTTGAATTCATCTAATTTTCGTCAGTATGCCTTGCAACCATGCTAAATGTTGAACAGCTGATGCGTTCAAGCAATATCAAGCTTACAATCACTCACAAACTGTGTCTTTACTGAGTATAATGCAAACTGAGTAACTTTACTTGTGACACTTGCAGTTAATAAAGGATTTTGACTAGTGATGGCAGGTGTTGATGGGAGAGCTGGTAAAAGACAGGAATGGGAATTAAACAAAATATAATTAAGAAAAATGCTTCGTTTGGGGGGCATTAAAGGGCCACAAAATAATTAAACAACATAAAAATATAATATTTATTTAGAAAACGGGATATACAAGGAAGCCTAGTATTAACAATTTGTGTGAACAATCATAGTAATGAATGAAATTAAAATCCACGAGTATTTATATATATATATATATATATATATATATATATATATATATATATATATATATATATATATATATATATATATATATGAGTGGATATATATATATATATATATATATATATATATATATATATATATATATATATATATATATATATATATATATATATATTTATTTTCTTTTATTTATTTTTTTGGCAAGCTCTACAAAACTTTGGGTAGTCTGATTTAACAGTATATTTAAAATTTGTGATCATTCAGGTATTAAAAACTCAGAAATCCTGACAATTTTTTTTTTTTTTTTAATAGAAGTCATCGTTTTTTAATAAAAAAAGGAACTAATAAAAACCTAGGATAACAGAGCATTGAAGCCAAAATGTATTTTATTTGCATTGAAGTAAAAGCCTTGGTGGTGGTGCTGGGTTATTTTTAGATTATGAATATTCAGAGATCAAGAGAAATTACACTGTAATTTTCAACTTACCTAAAACAGTAACATTGAATGTCTTCATTTCTCGTTTATTCTTAATAACGGTTCTAAATGTATACATTCCAGAGTCTGTGCATCTGGTGTTTGTGATGGTCAGAGATCCAGTCTGATGATCCAGCTTCAGTCTGTTAATGAATCTCTCATCTTTATATGTAGTATTGTCTTCAATCACTATAGCAATTCGAGTGTCATTAAACCTCCACTCTGTCTCTTCATTTCTCTTTATTTGAAGATGAGTGTGTAGAGTGACAGAATCTCCCTCCATTACTGACTTTACTTCAACACCAAACACACCTGCAGAAACAACAGAAAACTTTATTTAACGTGTGGCTCTTGGCTCACAATTTTCAGTTGTTTAACTTGTTAAACTATAGTTTCATTTAATGTAGTTAATTTGTACAGTTACATTAATTTGACTAAATATGGAATAAAGCATGTGAAACAAAATTTATTTGGAAAATAAACTAAACAATGCTTTCTTTTTTTCTTTTTTTTTCTTTCTTTCTTTCTTTGTTAATTTGGTCCCACTTTAAATTGTGGCCTTAACTAATAAGTACTTACACAGGAATTAATAGTTTGTTACAATGTACTTATTGTGTAAATAAATGTATTTATTGTGTACTTATGCTTGATGATTAAATACCTGTATGTAATTACATCTGTAATCAACTTTTGTAAATACACTGTTGACCATCCCTTACACCTTAACCCACCCTTAAACCTACCCATACCACCAAACCTGTTCATAACCCAACCTCTATCCCAACTCAAAAGGAACACAAGTGTTCTCAAATACATTAAAAACACAGTAAGTACACTGTATTTATTTTTTGATGGAAGTACATAGAAGTTAAGGACACTTAATAAAAAGTGGGACCGTTAATTTTACTTTTTATCTTTCTTTCTTTTAAAGAAACCTTTGAGAACATTTATTTTAACAAAAAAAAAAAAAGAATGTGTATACTTTGTTGTAAGGTGTCCTTGTAGTTTAACTATTCATTTTACCGTGCATAATTCATTTAAAATACCATATAGTAAGTACATTGAATGTGTTACAGAGACATTAAATTAATTTAAACCTTTATCTTTATTTTTATAGTGCATTTTGCAATGTAGATTGTCATACATAAGGTAATCAATGTTGGTTTAAAACCTTTTGTCAAATTTGTCCTAAAACCACTGGACACATCCATTGTTTATTCAGAACAATTTTAAAAATCTTTTTGATCCACTTAAAATGTTGACTAAAATAAATAAATAAATTGTACTCACCAACCACATGCCAAAAGCACATACAAAATAAATGCCCCCTGCACAGCAAATTCATCAGAGTTAAATTCTCGGTGTTGAAGCATTTCCGAGTAAAGTGTTGACGTTAAAGAGTTAGATTTTGATAAATGAATATAATAAGAGTTAAAATTGATTTTATTCAGTGCGAAATCAATGAGTTATCTTTTCAGCACTTGGTGGTGTTATTTCCAACATCCGGGAATTCATGCAGCCCCAGTCACTGAAGAATTTTCCATCGCCATTTTCCATCTGAGGTTTAGAACAGCAACTGGTGAGTCAAACTACCTAAATGTTGGTATTTTACTGACTTTCTTTAAGGAAATACAGTTGTAAACATATTGTTAAGTTAATAACTTTAGAATGGAGTGACAATTTTAAACTTTTGCGGTTCATTCATGGTCGTTTGTGTATCTAGCTTAACTGCATTACTATTGACTTATTTTCAAGAATGTTTTTATATATGCTCACGCATACATAGTGCATAAAAACATCAAATGTACATGTTCAACACATTTCTGTCACGCTTAATGCCATTTTGTGCGTTGTTACCCATCTGTAAAATAAAATCGACACTTCTCCTTTAATTCGAAGCAAACTAGCGAGGGAATAGGCCTTTTTCACACTTCCTGGTTCCGGTAAGCGAAGCAGTGTACCACAACATCCGGTTTCAATGCGACGGAGCAAGAAAGAATGGCAGGGTCATCTCATCGCTGTGATTGCTGCGTTCCCAGCTGCTCCAACTCAAAAACGACACTCTTACTTTAATGACCACGATCTCCCGAAAGACGAAGGACAGGGAAAAGCATGGATGACAATATTAAAGGGGGTTGAATGCCGTTTCAAGTTATGTGCGGGAGTACGTTCGTATGCTGTATGCACTTCAAAGCGGAGATTATCATGTTTTATTAAAGACTGGTGGTCTATGGTTTATTTTGATGAGTAATTATAATATAGACAAAACTCCAGTTAAGCTATCTGCCTTCCACAAACAAGTGCTCATCATGGTCATTAATCTATAAGCATGATTTATGCCTAAATTGTTGTTATTTTGGAATAATAGACAGTTCATACAAATGCAAATCTCTTTTTTTTAATTGGTTTGACAGCAAAATTATTTGTTTAGTCAGTTATATAATAAAGATGGTATACTTTTCTTACAATGAAGTCCTTTATTACAAAATCTTAATAACCCAGAAAGTTTTAACTGTTATATGGGTAAATTCCTGCAGAGACATGTTATTCATTCATGTTATTTAGAGGTATTAATAAGACCATCCTTCTGATGCATTGTCTTTTGATATTACTAAATCTTATGTCGGCAAATTTTGTTTTACTAAATACCAAGAGTAATGATAGAGCTATTCATACTCTTTTCCAAAAAGAAATCATTACTGTACCTTATATTCAATTTTATTATATGTCTTTATTAAAGGGTGAATTGAAGAAAAGTGTGGCTGTTACCACAGAAATATCATGTTAGAAATAGAATTAAAGAAATGTCCTATACACTCATCCACAGGTTTTATCCAGCAAAACATTGTTTGCAAAAATTTAAAAGTGGGATTGATGTAAATTGTATTTTTGTAACGAATATGAGGAGACAGTTTTACACTTATTTTGGCATCGTACATAGTCAGCTTATGGGGTGAGTTGCAAAATGTATTAATAACGATTCTTTTGTGTTCAAAACCTCTTTCATTATAGATAAATGTACATTTGGGCTTTACTTGATTATCCTAATCTAGAGGAAAATAGTTTTATTTATTTAATTTGCTTATGTTGTTAACAAAATTGTACATTCATAAATGTAAATTTTCTAATATGAAACCAGATTTTAAGGTATTGATGACAAATATGCTTGTATAATACCAGGATCAACTCTCTAAACAAGAAACTCGACCCACTTTAAAATGTGTGAACTCTACAAATGTATTTCATTATTACATTTTGATTATTTGTATTTTATTCATAATTACCTCCTGGTATGTACATTTTTGTATTGTAAAATGTTATTTTCTGTTCTTTAAATAAATAATAAAAATGAATATTATCCACGAGTAGGAGCTAACGTGTTTCCAGACTTGAGAAAACCTCACGAGCATTAAACAACCTGTAATGTATTAACCGATAGCAACTCGCCTGTATAGCTAACTTACCTCGCCATTCACTATATCTGACTCTGAATAAAAAGGAAGGAGGGGGTTAGCACAGTTTACAGACGGGACTACTGACATTAAACTCATTCTGCTGGATGTTAAATAGCCAGGTTAATCTAGCTTACGAATGGCTTGAATGAGCAGATCTTATGTTGTTGGCTGTGCACCTTACTGGAACCTGATGTTGCAAACGGTAAGACACGTTTTCTGCACAAATTCTGCAAATCGGTATCATCTTTTAAATGCTGTTTTATTAAGGCAGTTTTACACATTCAACGAACAACATCTTCCTGTCCAAATTATGGCAAAGTTGACCGTGAGAAAGTCATCCGCTGTCCCGAGGCTGTCATGTCTCTGCGACTCCTAGCGAACCCGGAAATATCGATACACTGCTTCGAAGGGCGCTTCCGGTGTTCAATTCCGCTGTGAAAAAGGTCTATCCCCGGAGCGCCTAGCCTACTCTGCCCGGATGCTAACGGCAACACAGGACGGTTTCCATAAGCTCTGGAGAGTTTCTAAAACATATCTGGTGAGTAAATGAACATGCTTACTTGTAAAAGGCTTCCTGAAACATATGATTGTTTGTTATTCGTGTACGTTAATTTGGTTATTTTAAACACCGCGGCCCTTTTAAACTGGTTGATTCGTGGCCGTCCATATACCGTTAGTCCATAGACTCGTGTGATAACGTAACAGTTACGCTTGAATTATATTAAGTGTTGACAACCATTAAAGTCGGAATGTTAACATTAATGTCTTTAAATGACCGCGTTTGCACTTTATCAGACATTTGACTTTACAGAAGTCTCCCTGAAGTTGCGGGACTAACGTTAACGTTATCCCGCAAATGCACAGAGACTCCCAGATGCCCGCAAATGAATGATAATCTCCCGGAAATCGCGCGTCTCCCGCCTAGTCATTAAACACTTTGCACACCCCTCTCCACCGCATCCCTCCCAGCTCTTTAGGTACGTCGCGCGCAAGTCACCCCCACCGCTCTTTAGGTACGTCGCGCGCAACTCATCTCATTGCTCTTCAGGTACTCATCTCTCCCGCTAACGTTACCTCCCGCAAATCAACTCTGTATCCCCCGAAAATTACTTTTCCCAACTCGGGATGTCTGACTTTAGTAAGTTAGGCTATCTCTGTAGTCAGGAACATCTTAGTCAAGCTTTTTCTCCCGCATGATATTGTGCTCAAAACTATAGGCTAAACTTAGCATGTACTGTACACAACATTTCCGTTTTATTAAAGACAATTTAGTGCGTTGTAAACAGCCACCTGTCTGTAAAATTAATCAACTGATTCATATTTGAGCAGCCTAATGATGATACAGGTTTGATTTGTAGATTTATTATCAATAATCAACATCTGAATCAAAAGATATCTGAAAAAGTGTGAGGCATACTTTGTGATGTTCATCTCTCTTTTTTATCTGAAGGTTATGCATATGTGTTTGATACTAATGTGTTGTTCTTTTTTAACAGCCACAGTTCTCTATACAATAACACAAGACCCTGTGACGGTGGCTGATTAGAGACGGATGGTGTATTTCCAGAGTTGGTGAAATGACCAAGCACACCTTCTTGGTCATATGTGGTGATAATAATGAAGGTATGTTTGATAAAGTTCTGTATTTGTTTCACAATAAGCTAAGAGGGTATTAGAGCATTAGAGAATAACAAATGACATGAAGGTGATAAGTTTTGTATTGTGGGTGAACTGTTACTTAAATAATGTTTTGCTCTTTGCTTTGCACTTTTCCTCTTCTGCTTATCCTAATATTTTAGATTCTATTTTGACCTGAAACATCTGCTAGACTCCAGGAAAGGTGGCGTCAATACTGGACCTGAAAGGGCCTAACAAGTTGAATCTGGTAAAGAAACACACACGCACACACACACACACACACACACACACACACACACACACACACACACACACACACACACACACATACACACACACACACACGCACGCACACGCTTACAGAAAACTGTAAGTTTATGAATATTTTTACACTGTGGCCAATATTTTGGGGAAGTCAGCATCACTAAATGATATAAAAGATTTTAAGCTCCTCTAAATTTTGCTCCAAGTGTTGTGTTAAATTCAGGATTCTGGACAGACAGCTGCCTGTTTTTCCAGTTCTAGTCATAGTGGTTAACCTAATTGTTTTTGGAGATCCAACAGTGATGTATGTGTTTTTTCTACTTTTCCATATCCTGTCACGTCAACCAGCTGGGAGAGTCAAGTTGTGGATCATCATGAAGATTTTCAAAAGGTGAGTTTAGATTTCTTAAATGTTTTATTTACTTTAAATGTTCTTTTAAATATATCATAGAATTTGATTGCAATTTGTTTTCAAACATTTTTCTTAGTCATGCTGGAGTCTTGAAGAGTTCTTAGATGAGCATCACCCTATATCCGTGCATCAGGAACCACCAGACGAGCGATCAGCAGCTACTACATCGTCATGGATAAAAAGGTCATCCTGTGGCTGGGAAGCACTTCATTCACAGGACATGCTTGATGAGATTTCCTAGCTCCAGTTTGTTTTCACACAAGTTTACAGCATTTATACCTTCATTTAAACTGCTGTGTTTGATATGGAGGACCAAGGAAATACCAGAAGTGAAAGATTTGCACGCCAAGTTGTTTAAAATGTAATTTCAGAAGAAAACTATGCGTTCAGAAGAAAACTATGAGTGACGCTATATTGAACTTTCAAATTGCTCAGATGAAACATCAAGTTTGGACCAAAGGACTGAAACAGCCTTTTTGAGCACTGGTCATACATATTTTGTTGATACTGTCTGTACTAATAAAACATTTAAAGCATATTTGACATTGTTGCATTTTAAAAACTGAATGAATTGTTGAAGTGGTGAATGTTTTCAAATAAAATGTTTTTTCTTTTGTAATTTACAGACTATTTGACCTTTTTACCATATTTACACTCAAGAGAGTTGAATAAAATAACAATATAATACACCAGGCGGTGTTAAATATAGTTACATGTTTTAACTCTGCCCAGAGTTAAAATTAACCCTTACTTCGGTGTCAATGTGCCAACCTTTTTGAAAGTGTTGATTTAACTCTGTTTTGAGTGGACCCCATGAGACACTTTCAAAGGGTTGAAATTAACACCCATAGAGTTGTTTTGGGTCCCCATATTTTGCTGTGTGGTAATCATTTTAATCTGAGCACCTCTATAAGTAGTTTTAAATAACAAACTTATGTCTAAACTAAACACTGTTGGTGTGCCATTTAACAATAGCAGATCTCTTAGAAATGACAGTATCTAAACTGTTTCTGGTTAACAGGAGGTGGACGTTGTGGTTAAGTGTAGGGCGTGTGTTCATTTCTGTCTACTCATGAAAGAACTTTAAATGTTTTGTCCTGTGCTGACTATGCTCACAGTTGATAATTTTCATTTAGTTACTTGCAATTTTATGCATTTTGAGTACTGATTTAAACCTCCATAACTCTTATTTGGGTGAGTTTAGAAATATGTTTTTTTGTGCAGTACAATTGTAATAATGTTTTGCATATTTCTGCCACTATCTATTTCACAGAGCCTAGACACACCAGGGCACCATGGTGGCGCAGTGGGTAGCACGATCACCTAACTGCAAGAATGTCTCTTGTTTTAACCCTAGCTGGGTCAGTTGGCATTTCTGTGTGGAGTTTGCATGTTCTTTACTCGGGTCTTCTCCAGGTGCTCTGGTTTCCCCCACAGTTCAAAGACATGCGGTACAGGTAAATTGAATAAGCTAAAATGGCTATAGTGTATGTGTTTAAATGCAAGAGTGCATAGGTGTTTCCCAGTGTTGTTTTGTGCATCCGCTGCATGAAACATATGCTGGATAAGTTGACAGTTCATGCCGCTTTGGCGACCCCTAGAAAATAAACTGAAAATAAAATAAATGAAAGCACACATGCTCACGCTAAAAAACTAGCACCAACAAAAACGAACTGTGTGGTTGGCTTGCTCTATTCACATCTGGTCCTGTTTCAGCAGGGCTGAATTAACCAATGGGCATTATGGGCACAGGCCCAGGGGCCCGTCCGCACTTAGATTTTGCCTACTCTTCATCACAAGAAAGACAAGTAGGAATCATTAATAAGTGTGTGTATTATAGAAGACTCAGATTCCTAGAACTGGATTGGATAGGTGTTATCCAAATCATGTGCATTGGACGTTTGAAGAAGTTATACATTAAAAATACCCTTAAATATAAATGTTGGTACTGCTTCAGTGAACATGAACAAGTATATTAAAATCCATAAATTTTTCCCTAGCTGTATAAGTATATATTTTTTCAAAGTGTGCTTTAAATGCTTTAAAAATAAGTTAAATCTCTGTAGACGAGAAATATATGTACTGTATATTTTTTATTTAAAAAAAATGTGGGCAATACATTATATATATATATATATATATATATATATATATATATATATATATATATATATATATATATATATATATATATATATATATACATATATATATGTAATATATATATAAAAATATATATAAAAATATATATATATATATATAAAAAAAAATATATATATATATATATATATATATATATATATTTTTTTTTTTTTAAATATTATATTAATCTTATTTTTAATTCAACTATGGGGTGCAGCTATAGGGGGCCCACAAGACATTGTGCCCAGGGGCATCTGAATTATTAATCTGGGCCTGTGTCTGCACCAAAAAGCAGCCCATAAGCACACCAAACAGGTGGCAGCGGACTGAAACAAGAGTGCACGTTTTGTGTCTGCCTGAGAGGGTGTGTCTTTCCACACCTGTGGGTGGCAATAATCTGTTTTAAGTTATTCTAACTCATTTAACAAATTTGAACTAAAAGATTAAATGAGCGCAAAGCGTGAATAAAGTGTTTAGTGCCATTATCACAGGGATTGTCACTTACAATTGAGGGATTGTGCAAATTTATATGATGTAATAATCATATCGTTTGCAAACATTTGAGAAATATGGTGAATTTACTGCTGGATTCTTTGTATTATTGACGTGAATTGTTTACTTGTTTACATCTCTTCAGTTTTTGTTCTTGCACTGTTGAATAACCAATCAGAGCACTCTCTTGAGTTGACAGCTGACACTGACTCTACATGCTGAATCGGGCCAAAGAGCTTCAGTGTTAACCTGAGAAGAAGCATGGAAATATGGAACACACCAGAAAAACTAACTTGGACAGATCCTGAGCAATGGCCTGATGAAGCCCAAACGGCTGAAATAAGATCATTTGTTATAGCTACCCGGCTGAAAATGTCAAATATTTTGGTCAGAGGAAATTGCATCTGTTTTTGTGCTTATATCTTTAAATGCAAATGAGCTGCTTTTCCTGGCCCACTCTTGGTCATTTTGTTTTAGAGAAGGATAACCAGGGTTAAATGTCAGAATAAACAAAAAGCAAATAAGACAGAAAGCAACTCCGACATGATGAAAAAACATCATTTTAAAACCCCTAATATGAAATTTACAAAAGCTGTCAGTGGCCTTTTCTCGACTGGTTCTATTTATTTATTTACATTTTTTAAAAACAACTAAATTCAGTAACCTTAATCGACAGTATGAGATCTAATCAAGGTGTATACCGGTGTTGTGCCAAGCAATGCCCCCCTGCCGTAAAACGCACCGCCTCTGAAATGTGTATAGTAAATTGGTTTTTAAAAAAAAAGAATAATAGAGTTATGACAACTAATAACAGTGACTGACGTGAGTTTGATACTCTTCCCTTACAGAAGATCTATATTTAAATACAAAAAGAGATTAAATTTAAATACAATACTAATTAGATTGATTAAAGTGAATTGTTTACTGTGTGGTTTAATTAAAAACTACAAACAATTTGTGTTCTTTTGTGTAAAACCCACCAAAATGCCTAATTTTAGAAACAGGTTCATTACATCAGACTATACTGCAATCCATATTTTTATTTTTCATTGTTTTTAAAACTAGTTTTAAAATGCATTTCACTTCTTGTTCTTGCTTAATCCATCGAAATAATAATCATATTAGCCTGTTTTGATCATTTATGACCTTTGTTTTTTTTAATGTAGACTGAGAATGCTAAAGAAAGTGAAGGGGTGCGTTTTATGGCAGGGGTGCATTTCTCGGCACAACACCGGCAATCACAGAGAATTGACTTTAGCCTGCATGTTACATAATTGCTCCAGGAGATGGCAAGTGACTGTTTTTGCTGTGTCTCAGTCTCTACCTGGGGTTCATTCTTCGTACCTCACTTAAATGATCTAAGATTATTTGGCAGATCCTGGATCTGTTTATCTTGATAACTGATCTCTGGCTAATTTGGTTCTTCAAACAAGTTCGGGAACCAGATTAAAATGTCTGGATAAACTGATCTGAGATTGATGCGTGTGTATTGAAGGACTTCACAATCCTCGAAATCATGATCAGCAATGCAATGGTTGGCTGACGGCACAGCAGCGTGATGACATCATCTGATTAACATTCAATTATCCATGTGAGCAAAATGATGGTGGTGCAAAGAGAAAACTTATTGATATGAACTTTTTAGATCGCTTTAGTACAACTTGTGCATGATAATAGACATGCACACACTTTTTTTTTTTTAAAAGCAACTACATTTATGCAGTCATAAACATGTTTTGACAGTTAATATTAAGGTGATCTGATGCTTCACAAAGGTTGCAGACACCTTTATCAATATCAAAATGCTTTTGTAAACATCCAATATATATATAAAGATCTAGGGCAAAGATGGAGGCTTAGGATGCATGATCGAGACAACCTGAACAACTGGTTTCCTAGCCGATCTTCTTCTCAGATTAGAAAGTTTATTGTTTTAGTGAATGACCATTCCCATGATTTTGTCTCGTGTGAAGTTGCATAACAGTTTTTAGAGTTTAATATTATGAAGAGATATAGCCATCCTTACAAAAGAAAGAAACAAAAAAAAGACTTCAAACATGTTTTGATATCATTACAATCAGAGATAAATTAAAAGTTTAAGGTTTAATGTAATTCAAATAATTTGAAAATTGTATACAAAGACTGGAGATGGCAACAGAGGTGTGGATCCAAATGCAGTTTATTAAGATTAGTCAGGCAGATTAGGTTCAAACTGGACAAACAGTACTACACAGATAATCCAACAGAGAAGTAGAAGTCACAGGCGAATGGTCAAGGCAAGCAGCAAAACAACATAAACAGTAAACAAACACATGATCAAAAACATGGTAAGGCAAGACAAGGAAAACACTATGAAGTGTACACTCTGGAAACAAGACTCAGCAATGGATGTGTGTGTGATGTATACAGTCCAAGGAATCAGACATTAAAAGCTTCAACTGTCTGTGTGTAATCACGGGGTGACCTGGAACTGGTGTGTGAGTGCAGTGCATGGTGGGTTCATTTGAATGATGGAGTGTTCTCCAGCGATCTGTGAGGGCTACGTCACTGGTAATCATAATACAGATATTACTATACCTAACTGTTGCTTAAAAATATTTGTACATTTTAACAAAATTACATTGTTTACAATATGTGATACATTAGTCTCTAAAGCTAGTGGTGTTGATTCTTTCTTCTTGTCTGGTTTTGATGTCATAAACCAGAACAACAACAGCAGCCAAAGCAGCCACGCCCATCAGAGCTGTGACGACCAATCGGATCACAGCTTCAGTCGAGTCAAAACAGAGGTTGCAGACTGACTCTGAGAAGAAGAAAAGAATTACGCTCAGTTCAATTCAATCATTCACAGATCTCAACTTTAACAGAATTATTATATTGCACATATATTACACAAGCTATTCATTTCAATTCACTAGCTTATTGAATCATACATTTTCAATTCAAGTTTATTTGTATTGCGCTATTCAAAATAATTTTTGTTTCAAAGCATTATATATTGCATTATAAAGCAAAGCATTATATATTGCATTATTGCATTACAATAAAACTTATACAAGATAAGGAGTTGTGTATAGGGTGGACATATAAACAGTTAACATGCAGTTATTTAGTCTATAGTAAAATGTGATGTCTATGTGTACATGTTTAATGAAGTGTATTTGTGTATTAATAGTGTATATGTTGTAGAAGTCCTTGGATGGTTGGTATAATGTTATCTTAAATTAATTTACTTAAAGTATTTAAACGTTTTTTTAATCCACACTGAGGTGGTACATGTAATATTAGTATTAATAAAATACGGGTAAATCATATATAGGCCTACTTTTTTAGCTTATATCATTTTAAGTGCGAAATTTGCAAAACCTGACCGAGGCCTTTTATTTAGCATTTATTCTAATATTTATTTATGTACAATTTACTGAAGTATTACCATGATCGACAGTATGAGATCTAATAAAGGCCTATGCATGTTGCATAATTGCTCCAGGAGATGGCGACAAGAGACTGATTATTCAGCTTCAGTCTCTTCCTCCTCTTACGGTAAAGTCTGGAGGGGAAACCGCTGAGGATTCTTGGGCATGCGCACATCAATGTAGAGTAAGTTTTGTGACACTGCACAATACTATGTTTACTGTTAGGGAAGGTTGGTGTAGGTGTAGATGTCAATAAAACGCAGATTGATGGGTAATTTTATAAATAAATCTCGTTAACATCTGGCTGAACTAAAGATATCATTTCTAGAAAGTGAATGCCACGTGCTCGTGTCTTCTGAGGGCATTGGAAGTGTTTAAGAAAGGAATGTGAAAAAGTATTAACGTTACCAACACTGCTATTGTACTCATTTTAGAAGCTATTTATCTTTATTTTTTGCATCATATTGGTCTTTGAGTCAGACTTGGGAGTTTTTCAGGAGTGCTAATTGCGTTCTAGGCTACCAACTTGCTAACTGTCCTTTTAATCAACATTGTTTTGTACTTTACATGTACACTGGACTTTACAACGTGGCAGATGAAGAAGATTGTACTTGAAAAAGAGATTGTCAATGGTTTTATTACATGGACAGCCATTATCTGCAACTTTAGTCAAATTAATAATACAGTTTAGAATAAAAGGAAATTTTTAACTGCTGAAATGTTTTCTCACATTCAGATACGCAGAGCTCATCTTCAGTGTTTAGCATCATGTGAAAGTCACACATTTAACTGCATGCAAGTCTAACATATCTTATAGTTACAGTTAATTCTGAGAGAAGTGTGAAGATATAATCAGTTCTTTCTCTCTGCTCATAGTCATCTAACCACAAGTCAAGCTTGCACTTTTAATAATGCTCATGCAGGTCAAAACATGAGCAAGATCAAAAAAAAAAAAAACTAAGATGTTATAACAGAAAAAATAAAAATTACTAAATAACAGAGCTTTCTGGTTAACAACAATACTCCCTCAATCTCACCGTCCACTTAAATGATGTGTTAAATGTGTTGGATAAAACAAAGAGAGATGCTGCTTTAGTGAGTGTTGTTATATGCTGAGGAAGAGCTTTCACTCACTGAATTAAGATTTAAGGCAAAGTTTTGGAGACTTCCAGATACAAAAATAGAAAAGAAAAAAAGACGGATAGATAAAAAGCATTATATCCAGCACTATTTCGGCCTTTTGATGTAGTTTCCACTGAAACATGAAGCACACCGAAGAATATAAAGAAGTGTCTTGCTATTCTTTAAATGATCTTTTGTTTATATCACAGCTTAAATTTAGCATTGCAACAATAGTATACATCTAATTTTAAAATATATGCCAAAATTAAATGTATTAAATAGCTGCAGTGTTGTTAGTTAGCAGAAGAGAATAAAAAAAAAATTACAAATATTTGACTGCCAGTACTAAACTCTAAAAAATATATATCAGCCATTAATAAATCAATAAAATATCTGGAACTGTCTCTTAAATTCACCTGTAATCCTCTTTTGACTTTTTGCGATTCTTAAAATGTGTAATTTTGTTTGCTGCTGTAATAATTTCAAGCAATGACCTGTTAGAACTTAAAATTGCTTTAAATTATTAATTTAACAACATTAAAATGTAATAAGAAACAAAAAATACTTAAAACATGTTCTGATATCATTATAATCATGCTACACTCTCAGAAATAAAGGTACACAAGCTGTCACCGGGGTGGTACCTTTTCTTTTCTTTTTTATTTTTTTCTGAATGTTTTTTTTTCTTTTTCCTTTTTTCTCTTCTTCCTCCTCTCCCCCTTTTTTTCCCTTATCTGTTGTTGGACTGGTCAGGGGAAGAATTGGTATAAAAATATTTAATAATAATAATAACAAAAATAATAATATGCATAATAATAAATAATAATAATAAAAAGAAAAAAAGATAAATAATAATAATAAATTGAATAAATAGCATTGAGAGAGACAGAAAAGGAGAACGAATAGAATGAAAGGGAAAGCAAATAAGTATATAAAGACCGAATTATAATGTGGGAAGGAATTAATAAAATTTATACTAAATAGATTTTTTTTTCTCCAATTGATTTATTTACTTTTCAAAAGGTACACATTTGTACTTGAAGGGTCAAATATATACCTCAAAGGTATATATCAGTACCTACATATTTTAAAAGGAGATATGTACGCTTGAGGTATTAATATAGACTTTTTAGGTACAAATTTGTACATTTTGAAAAGGTAACACCCCAGTGACAGCTTGTGTACCTTTATTTCTGAGAGTGTACTTAGATCAACCAACAGCCACACCGATAAGCGCAGAGATGGCCAATCAGATCACAGATATAGAGAAATGAAGGGGAAAATATTAAACAGAAAATAGAAATAAAATCAGCCTGAGATAAACTCAAAGTTAACGGTTTAATGTGTTCTAAAAATATATACATATTTTTAAATAACATTAAAACAATGACTGGGGTTGGCAACAAAGGTGTGGATCCAAATGCAGTTTATTAGGATTAATCAGGCAGAAAAGGTTCAAGCAGGAACAAACGGTAGCATACAGATAATCCAACTAAATAGTTGAAGTCACAGATTTTGTCGAGGCAGGCGGCAAAACAACAAAGAAAAAATAAATAAAAAACAGAAAATAGAAATAAAATCAGCCTGAGATTTAAAATAAGGTTCAAGTAATGTAATCTCAAATAACTTGAAATTTTAATATAACATTTATTACAATACCAAATTGAAAGATATTTTTACATTTTAACAAAATTACATTGTTTACAATATGTGAAAAAAATATATTATTTAAATAATCCTAAATCTTGTGTAGGCCTATACTTTCATTTTAAAACCAGTAATGGGAAATTATCAAAAGCTGACAAAGGGCTTTTCTCCACTGGTTCTAACCTTTATTTATTCATTTATTTATTTGTTTGTTTATTTATTTATTCACAATAAACGATCGACAGACTAACAGATCTAATAAGAAGACCTGTTATCACATAGAATTTATTTTATTTTATGCATGTTTGTTACATAATTGCTCCAGGAGATGGCGACAACATGACTGTTTTTGCTGTATCTCTGTTTCAGTTTCTTCCTCCACTGACGGTAAAAGGGGGAAGGGCAGCGATTCTTGGGCATGCGCAGTTGCGCACATCAATGTAGAGTAAGTTTGTGACGCTGCACAACAATAATCACCATTTATGTTACTGTAAGGGTAGATGTTAATAAAACACAATCCAATAGGTAATTTAATAAATAAATCTCGTTCAGTCCTGGCTGAACTGAAGAAAACATTTCTAGAAAGGGCATTGTGAGCATCTGAGGGCGTTGTGGATTAAGGAAGGAATGTGAAAAAAATACCAACTATTCTACTATTCTACTATTCTACCAACTATAAGCTATTCTACTCATTTTAGAAGCTATTTATCTTTATTTTTGTCTTCATATTGGTCTTGGAATCAGACTGAGTGTGTGTTTTGTCTTGAGTGCTAATTGCATCACCACCTTGCTAACCTTTTAATCAACATTGTTTTATTGCGTATAAGAGACTTTATAACCTGGCAGATGAAGAAGAATGAGCTTAAAAAGAGATTGTCGATGATTTTACCAGCACACGTGGGGGCGTCCATTGTTTTGTATTAGCCAATATCAAAAAATAAATATGCAAAATCAAAAGGAAATTTAAACTGAAATGTTTTCTCACATTTAAATATGCCGAACTATCTTCAGTGTTTAAAACTCACACATTTAACTGCATGCAAGTCTGTATGAGGAACTCACACTTTAAACTGCAAATCTAGCTGTTTATTTACCAGAAGCGCTTCATGACCTCACGCATGTTCTATAGTTGCAGTTATTTCTGAGAGAAGTGTGAATACATAATCAGCTCTTTCTCTCTGCTCATAGTGGACATTTAACCACAAGTCAAGCATGCTCGTTTTCTGCACTGTTAATAATGCTCCTGCAGGTCAAAACATGAGCAAGATCTAATACAGTATTTTTTTCAGATGTAATAACAGGAAAAGTTCAGTAGAGAGAGATTGAGCTAAATAACAGACCTTTCTGGTTAACAACATTACTATCACTCACTGTTAAAGCAATAACAAGCTCAAAGTCATGCTGTTGATCTTTCATTACCTGTGGCAGTCACAGTTGATGGAGGATTGGGATTGGAAGTGATGGTAGTGGGTGATTGATAGGCTGGGAAAAATGTCAGGTAAAACATAAGAGAGATGCTTCGTTATGGTCAGTCTGTTGTTGAAGGAGAGCTTTCACTCACTGAATTAAGCTTTAAAGTATTTAGGAAACTTGTAAGAAAAGAAAGACAAAAAGAATATTAAAAAATATGAAGCTGTGACGTTCAAAGTAAAGATCTACTGAAGTGCCTCGACATTATTTTTATGTAATTTCCACTGAAACATGAAGACACTGTGGGACATCAAGTAGCATCTTTTTGTTTTTAAAATAATGTTTTGTTTCTATAACAGCTTAAATTCAGCATTGCATCACTAGAATAAAATATATTTAAAAAAAATCTAATACATTTAATTGATGAAATAAATGCAGTGTTAATCAGAATATTAGTCAGAATATAATAAAACATTTTAACCATTACAAACTTTTCTCTGTGAGTACTCATCTCCATAAAATATTTCACCCATTATGAATCAATAAAATATTTTAAACGACCTTTCGAATTCACCACTTTTGATTTATTAAATATTACCGTTTTTTTTTTTTTTGGATAACCAGGGCCCCTACTCTGGATATAACTACAAATATTTGTGTAGTTCATTCATTCATTCATTTTCTTGTTGGCTTAGTCCCTTTATTGAATGAACCACCAACTTATCCAGCACGTTTTAACGCAGCGGATGCTCGTCCAGCCGCAACCCATCTCTGGGAAACATCCACACACACATTCACACACACAGTCATACACTATGGACAATTTAGCCTAGCCAATTCACCTGTACAGCATATCTTTGAACTGTGGGGGAAATCGGAGCACCCGGAGGAAACCGACGTAAAGCAGGGAGAACATGCAAACTCCACACAGAAACGCCAACTGAGCCGAGGTTCGAACCTGCAACCCAGCGACCTTCTTGCTGTGAGGCAACAGCACTACCTACTGCGCCACTGCCTCGCCCCATTATTATTATTATTATTAATAATATTCTTACTTCAACTGTATATGCTCTGTTAAACATCATTTGGAAAATATTTAAATAAGAACAAAATAAAATTTTTAAGGGGGCTAATAATTCTAACTTCATCTGTATATATATATATATATATATATATATATATATATATATATATATATATATATATATTTTTTTTTTTTTTTTTTAATGGAATAATCCATGCAAAAATAAAGTAATGCCTGAAGAACATTTAACTCCTGACACTCAACTAAAATCTGAAAAATATCTATATTTTTGTTGTAATGATAACGCTGTATGGACATTTTATGAAAAGGACAAAATGACACATAAAAGCGTTTGAACAATCATTAAATACAGCGGAGGGCCTTTGTGTAAAAAAGATTCAGAACCACTGCCTAAACTATTTGTACTACACTATTCTGGGTCACTCTCAGAAATTAAGAGACAAAATCCGTCACTGGGGCGGTTCCTTTTTAAAAGGTATTAAACTGCACAGCCTGGTGAACACTAGTACCTTTAGGGTACACTTTACTTTAAGTTTTACTTGTGTGGCTTTAAAAGGTACTCTGAGGTATTAAGTTACTTTTAGATAATAATATGTACTTTTGAGGACCTGTTAGGAACAAAATATACTCTTTGAAAAGGGACGTCCCCGTGACAGATTTCTGAGAGTGCATTTGCATTTCTGAGAGTGTTCACTGAAATTTTTTATTCCTTTTCCCACTTGTAATGATATATTATGATGTGGACTGAACTGTCTTTCTTGTAATGAGGTGGTGGATTATGAAAATGATGATAATTATGAATATTCAGAGGTTGGGAGAAATGACACTAATTCTCTACTCACCATAAACCGTAACACTGAATGTCTTTGTTGTCTCCTCATTCTTAATCATAGTTCTAAATATATATACTCCAGAGTCTGTGGTTCTGGTGTTTGTGATGGTCAGAGATCCAGTCTGATGATCCAGCTTCAATTTGTTCGTGAATCTCTCATCTTCATATGTAGTATTGTCTCCAGTCACTTTAGCAATGCGAGTGTTGTTGAACTTCCACGCAAGCGTTTCATTTTTCTCTATTTGAAGATCAGTGTGTAGAGTGACAGAATCTCCCTCCATTACTGACACTTCAACACCAAACACACCTGCAGAAACAAACACAAAACTTTATTTAGCACAAGATGGCTCATCACTGACATTTATTGTTGTGTCAGTGGCGTGATCTCGATGGAAAATATAAATAAATAATACATTACTTTCTTTTGAAATTTGGTTTTCTTGAAAACTATCAGGGTTTAAGAAATAAATGTTGACTTGCATTGCACTAAAATTAACATTTAAAGGTGTTACTGATCCACATCACAAAACTAGATCTGAGTATCTTGAGTAGGTCATTTTAAATAGATCATTTAGATACATGTAATTAATTCAATGAAAAACATGAAGTAAACAGTACCAGGACTAAAGATATACCTCATGCCCCAACTGTGAAGTTAAACTATGTGGCTGTAATTTCACATTAATTTAACGTAACAAAATAGAAATAAATTACTGTTTGTTGTGAATTTGCATACAGTATTTTACTGTGAAAGCAATGCAAATATTAACCAGTAATTTACTCTGAATTTAAAGTCAGTGTAAACAGCCCCTGGTTCACATCAGTACTATCAAAATCACTTAACTGATGTGTGCAGACAATATCAAGCTCACAGTTGTGCTGTTTATCTGAATATATGAGTGTCATTGCCTGTGGCACTTGCAGATGATGGAGGATTTTCTGAAAATGCCAGAAATATAGATAGAACAGAAGAAAATAAATTGAGACCTAGCATAAAGTTTGAGACATCAAGTGCACTGTTAATCAAATGCAGGCTTCCACACAATTCATTCATGCTGTCCAAACAAATTGATCAAGTTCACTTTTTACAAATTTAGGTGAATCAAACATAAAACAAGGATTGGGATTTTGCAGCTCATTTTAAATAAATACTTTTAACAAGCTGCCAAACTTTTTTCTTGGAGTGTAGCCTACACGTTTTTCTATTTTTAAAATAATGTTTTGTTTATATCACAGCTTAAATTTAGTATTGCATCACTAAAATAAATTACATTTTAAAATGTATTCAAAAATTAAAAACAATTTAAAAATGCGTATAAAGGCAGTGTTAGTGAGCTGAAGAGAATAAACAACTGTAAACATTTGACCATCAGAACTCATCTCTGACAAATATATCTCCTATTAAGAAATTAATAAAGTATCTGGAACAATCTCTCCAATTCACTTGTAATACTCTTTTGACTTCTTGCAAGGCCTAAAATGTGTACTATTGTCTCCTGCTGTAAATAATCCATAATAACCTGTTAGAGCACAGCGACTCTCTCAACTCAAAACTGCTTAAACTAATTAATTGAACAGCATTAAAATATCACTTTTCTTTGGAAAACCTGGGCTCCCGTTGGTTATTTTTATCCATATTTTATAAATGTATATAACTACAAATGTTTCTGTAGTAATGCCAAGCTTTAAAATATGTAAGACTATGAAGGGTAGAGGAGCAATATAACACTGTAAGTCTACTTACCATTAACAGTAAGATTGAATCTCCTGGTTGACTCCTCATTGTCAGTAGTGATGGCTAGTTCATAAACTCCTTCATCTTTTCTTCTGGTGTTGATGATGGTCAGGGATCCAGTCTGCTTGTCCATGATCAGTCTGTCAGTGAATCTCTCATCCTCATATTGAGGACTGTCCAGGATTCCTCTCTTGATTCTAGCGATGCGGCTGCCTCCAAACCACCACTCTATACTGAAATATGACTGTAATTCATCATCAGTGTGTAGATTTATTGATTCTCCCATCTTCACTGAAACACTCTTCACTTCATTTGTATCGACGCCAAAAACACCTGCTTAACAAGATTAATAGCAGCTGTTTTAAATCTTCTAAACCATTTGAAGTGAACAAGAAGTGAGACATAACACCTTAAAAACTCACCAGGCTGCAGATAACACAAACACAGAGGGAGGAAAGAAATGTGCAACATCATCTTCACCAGCTGGAGATAAAATCAATCTATGATCTTAAATGAATGTAATGAAATAGTTTGAGGTTTAGAAAGAAACTCTTCCGCATGTTGGAGGTGTTTGATAAAGTGTGATTGTGCATATGAAGAGACATCACCCCCCACTGTGTCTCGTCATCATATGACACAATCTTTAACAGCGGTTTCCAGGCTTTTAAACTTGACTATATCATCATCCTTGTGTGCGAGATGTGCAAAATGGAAGAGATCTTTTTTCATAAAGACTCAATTCTTATTTCACAAAGTTAATATTATAAATGGGTATAAAAATATTGGTAACTTAATTTTAGGATACAATTCTCACTATTTACAAACCATTAATATGACTTTTAACTCAATAAATATCTATTTTGCTGCTTGTTAAAAATTAATAAGGTATTATTAAGGTAAGGTAAGTTATTGGTTATTAGGGGTGTAAAATATGATCATGCAGAATATGTAGCTGATAAGTATGAATAAACAGCCTATATATTAATAATAGGCAGGTTATTAGCAACAAGTTAATAGTGAGAATACGTAAAAATAAAGTCATACCAAACTATTTGTTCTATTTTCTTACATTATTTCATTTTCCAAGTTTTATTTACATTTATTTATTTACACATTACTTTACTTGTTAGATTCATTCATTCATTTTCCTTTAGCTTAGTCCATTTTTATCAGGAGTCGCCACAGCGGAATGAGCCACCAACTATTCCAGCTAGGGCCTTGCTGATAAACGATATTATATCAAATCGTGATAAATTTTACGTTTTTTCCTCTATATTGATAACAGCCAACCACATAGCAGAAATGTACAACAATGCGAATCTAAAAGTGTGTTAATATTAGAGATGCACCGAATTTTCAGCCACAGAAAATTTATCGGCCAAAACTATGTTATGCCATTTAATGGATCCTCTAATTTTTGTGGCTTCAGTCATTGTTGGGGTACTCTTTTAAATCTGGAAGCATTAACAACTTATATCGAAATATATATCATTAACATTCAATATAATAAAATAATAAATCGAGATTGCACTTTTGCTATATCTAGAGGTATAAAGGAAAAAGAAATAGTAAATAGAAATAAAATCAACCTGAGATAAATTAAAAGTTTTAAGGTTTAATGGAATCTCAAATGATTTGCTTTTTTTTTAAATGACATAATGAAACAATGACTGGGGTTGGCAACAAAGATGCAGATCCAAATATTAAGTTTATTAAGAGTAAGGCAGATTTGGTCCAAGCAGGGACAATTGGGAGCATACAGATAATCCAACAGAGAAGTCGAAGTCACAGGCAAATGGTCAAGGCTGGCGGCAAAACAACACAAACAGTAATCAAACACAGGGTCAGGGCAAGACTAGGAAAACACTATGAAATGTACACTATGGAAACAAGACTCAGCAATGGATGTGTGTGTGATGTAAACCATCCAAGAAATAAGTCTTCAACAGCTTCAACTGTCAGTGCGTAATCAAGGGGTGACCTGGAACTGGTGTGTGAGTGCAGTGCATGGCGGGACATGTAGTTCATTTGAACGATGGAGTGTTCTCCAGCGATCTGCGAGGGCTACGGAACTGGTAATCATAATACATATATTACTATACCTAACTGTTGCTTAAAAATATTTGTACATTTTAACAAAATTACGTTGTTTACAATATGTGATTCATCAGTCTCTAAAGCTAGTGGTGTTGATTCTTTCTTCTTGTCTGGTTTTGATGTCATAAACCAGAACAACAACAGCAGCCAAAGCAGCCACGCCCATCAGAGCTGTGACGACCAATCGGATCACAGCTTCAGTCGAGTCAAAACAGAGGTTGCAGTCTGACTCTGAGAAGAAACAAAAATGACGCTCAGTTCAACTCAGTCATTCACAGATCTCAACTTTAAATAAATTATTATATTGCACATATATTACACAAGCTATTCATTTCAGTTCACTAGCTTATTGAATCATACATTTTCAATTCAAGTTTATTAGTATTGCGCTATTCAAAATAATTATTGTTTCAAAGCATTATATATTGCATTATTGCATTACAATGAAACTTATACAGGATAAGGAGTTGTGTATAGGGTGGACATATAAACAGTTAACATGCAGTTATATAGTCTGTAGTAAAATGTGATGTCTATGTGTACATGTTCAATGAAGTGTATTTGTGTATTAATAGTTTATATGTTGTAGAAGTCCTTGGATGGTTGGTATAATCTTATCTTAAATTAATTTACCTAAAGTATTTTAAAGTTTTTTTTAATCCACACTGAGGTGGTACATGTAAAATTAGTATGAATAAAATACGGGTAAATCATATATTGGCCTACTTTTTAGCTTATATCATTTTAAGTGCGAAATTTACAAAAGCTGACCGAGGCCTTTTATTTCACATTTATTCAAATATTCATTTATGTACAATTTACTGAAGTATTACCATGATTGACAGTATGAGATCTAATAAAGGGCCTATGCATGTTACATGATTGGTCCAGGAGATGGCGACTGACTGATTATGCAACATATCAGTCTCTTCCTCCGCTGACGGTAAAAAAGTCTGGAGGGGAAACAACTGCGGATTCTTGGGCATGCGCACATCAAATGCAGAGTAAGTTTTGTGACACTGCGCAATACCATGTTACTTTTAGGGAAGATTTAGGGTTGGGGTAAGTGTAGATGTTAATAAAACGCAGATTGATAGGTAATTTAATAAGTAAATCTCGTTAACATTTGGCTGAACTAAAGAAAGCATTTCTAGAAAGTGAACGCTTGTGCTTGTGTCTTCTGAGGGCATTGTGGGTGTGTTTAAGAAAGGAATGTGGAAATGTATTACCAACACTGCTAATCTACTCATTTTAGAAGCTATTTATCTTAATTTTTTGCATCATACATTAGTCTTGGAGTCAGACTTGGGAGTTTTTCAGGCCGGCCCAACCCTAACCAATTTGGTGCCCTAGGCAAGATTTCAGGTGGCGCCCCGTCACATCGCAGTAAATTCCACTGCTAGAGTAAAGTCATAAGAAACTAAATCGCTTTTTGATCGACTACTACAAGCTGGGAAAATGTTAGATAAATGTGCCAATGCAATTAACGTATTGCTGAATAGATCTAATATTTACACATTTGCTTGAGGAAGATGATGGGGGTAGTTACATTACTATTTTCCGTAACTATGCCCTTCCATAACATTACCTGAAACATTACGGTTTAAACTAACCGATAGCACTAGCTATTTAGTGATTATCAATCTGTCTACGTTGGGATGTAAAAAAATATGGGACAACAAATAGCTTTAAATGATAGAATACATAGCAAACATATTGACAACAAAATAAAAGGTTTAGTCTATTAAAACCAATGGCCTATACAGAAATTAAATTAAACTATAAAATCTACTTCACTTTTAATTGTATTTGCATATTGATTAAAGTTACTATAGTTATTTAGTGAAGAGCAGCAGATGAATCTCATTGTGTTTTGCTTGATAACAGAGGTGTTAATGTAAGAATGCACAGACTTATAATGAAGCATTCGCTTACATTAGTAACTGTTTGTGCTCATTTAAGAGAAAATTAGTTGTTTAAAATAAAACACGCAGGACGGAGCCAAAAAAAACGAAAAAAAAAAAGTACTTTTAACGCTTAAACAGGGCAGTGGTCGTAATGTCGAGCAAAAAAAAAAAAAAGAAAAAGACAGCTTGGAAACATAACCAGCTTTGTCTTTTGTAGGAAACACACTTTAGATCTTTTTAGGGTAAGAGGTTTTTGAGGTTTTGTCGTCTATCACTGAATGTGTCAGGAATATCGAAAACAAAACCAACTTAACCGCACTCATTTCTGGCGCCCCCTGGATGTATAGCGCCCTATGCCACGGGCCGACCCTGTTTTCAGGAGTGCTAACCAATGACTGTAAAAAATATGGACGACGCGACAGCCCTTTTTCCCATTGAACGCCTTGAGGGCAAAACGCCTGCTTGACGGGCACAAACTGTCGCAAAAGACTGCTGAAATTGGAGCCTTGACATGCGCAGAAGGACTGTCTGATGGAGCCAGAGGAGGAGCCGCGAAAATGAGCAGAGTCGAGCTTCCAACCAAACGATTTATGTAAAATCAACCACGCCCCCCGAACTTCTCAGCATGTGTTTGCTGTCATATAAACACAAATGGATGTAATAACGTTAACAAATATGAGGGTTTTATATATTCAATCGCGCCAGCTCCGGGCCGCAGCGCATAACCTACTCGCGGCGTCGCGGGCTGATTCCGGCTCGCATGCGGCAGCACCGGCTCGCTCGGCCGCCGCATCTGGCTCGATTGACTCGGGCTGGAATCGGGCAGTGAGTCCAGGCATCCGGGGTAGGTCCAGCAGAGGTAAGTTAGTCAGTCTGAGCTCTGAGGGGTAAGTATCCGGCAGGCGAGAATCTAGCCGGAACTGGCTCGAGTGTATTTTGCTATCTGGGTGATCAGGCGTGTATCAGCAAATTAATAAAGCCCGAAAAAAGCCCTGACCTTAACGAATAAACAGTGTTCCACCAGGATCATGTATGTCAGAAACTATAGTTTACTGCTGAACTCATTTTGTCATGGTAAAATAACACAGAAATCGAATAATAACACTTCAGTCTCCTGCCGAAGCTCAGACGCGCTGCTTTGAGAAACTGTCAATCACGATGACACGCCCAGCATTAAATTACTGCTAAAAACAAACTGTTTACAAAAATGAAGATCTGCACCTATTTCAGCACAATAACCAGTGCCTTAATCGACCAGAACCATCTTTCAGGGCATTTTATTGCAAGTGAAATAATTTTTTTTATTTGGGCTCAAGTCTCCTTCATTAACACGGAGGAGGCGGGCTTTATGACTTGTACTGCAGCCAGCCCCCAGGGGGCGATCTAACGGCCGAGACCTTCACTCAAACGCAGGCTTGCGGCACACTTGGTGCTAACTTGCTAACTGCCTTTTTAATCAACATTGTTTTGTACTTTACATGTATAATGGACTTTATAACCTGGCAGATGAAGTAAAATGTACTTAAAAAGAGATTGTCAATGGTTTTATTACATGGACAGCCATTATCTGCAACTTTAGTCAAATGTAAATGTAAATGAAATACATTTTAGAATATTAAAGGGATTTTTTACTGCTGAAATGTTTTCTCATATCGGATAGGAGTTCATCTTCAGCGTTTAGCACCATGTGAAACTCACACATTTCACTGCATGCAAGTCTATCTGTGTTTACCAGAAGCACTTCATGGACCAAGATCCAAAACACTGTCAGACGTTATAACAGAAAAAAGGCTGGCAAAGAGAGGTGGAGCTAAATAACAGAGCTTTCTGTTTAACAACATTGCTATCTCACTGTTTACTTAAATGATGTGTTAAATGTGTTAGATAGAACAAAGAGAGATGCTTTATTATTCAATCTGTTGTTATATGCTGAGGGAGAGCTTTCAGATTTTTAAGATTTAAAGTATAGTTTTGAAAACTTCCAGATACAAAAATTTAAAAGAAAAAAAGACAAAGATAAAAAGCATTATATTCAGCATTATTTCAGCCTTTTGATGTAGTTTCCACTGAAACATGAAGATACTGAAGAACATAAAGAAATGTCTTGCTATTCATTAAATTATGTTTTGTTTATATCACTGCTTTAATTCAGCATTGCATCACTAGTATTATTTTAATTTAAGAATATATGCAAAAATTAAATGTATTAAATAGCTGCAGTGTTAGTGAGCAGAAGAGAATAAAAAACATTACAAATATTTGACTAAACTCTATAAACTCTGTATATAAATATATATATATATATATATTATATATATATATATTATTAATGGCTTATATATATATAAGCCATTAATAAATCAATAAAATATCTGGAACTGTCTCTCAAATTCCCCTGTTATACTCTTTTGACTTCTTGTGATTCCTAAAATGTGTAATATTGTCTGCTGCTGTAATAATTTTAAACAATAACCTGTTAGAACTCAAAATTGCTTAAAATAATTAATTAAATAGCAAAAATTTAAGTTAAAAAGAAACAAATAAGACTTTAAACGTGATCTGATATCATTATAATCATGCTACACTCTCAGAAGTAAAGGTACACAAGCTGTCACTGGGATGGTACCTTTTCAAAAGGTACACATTTGTACTTAAAGGGTCCAAATTGGTACCTTAAAAGTATATATTAGTACCTACAAATTCTAAGAGAAACACTTTTGTACTTTTTAGGTACTAATATGTAACCTTGAGGTATTAATATAGACCTTTTAGGTACAAATTTGTACCTTTTAAAAAAAGAACCACCCCAGTGACAGCTTGCGTACTTTTATTTCTAAAAGTGTACTCAGATCAACCAATCAGTTTAATGTAATCTCTAAAAATTAACATTAAAACAATTACTGAGGTTGACTTTTTCTAACAGTAGTTAATTAATTAATTGACAATAAAACGCAGTACAATGATCTACAGGCCTGTTATCACACAGAATTGATTTTAGTCTATCCTTGTTATATAATTGCTCCAGGAGATGGCGACAACATGACTGTTTTTGCTGTATCTCTGTTTCAGTTTCTTCCTCCACTGACGGTGAAAGAAGGCTGGAGGGGAAACAGCTGCGGATTCTTTCTTGGGCATGTGCATTGCGCACACCAATGTAGAGAAAGTTTGTGACGCTGCTCAACAATAATCAGCATTTTTGTTACTGTGTAGATGTTAATAAAACAAAATTTAATTAGTTATTTAATAAATAAATCTAGTTAACTTCTGGTTGAACTAAGGAAAACATTTCGTCAACACCATGCCCTTGTGTCTTCTGAAGACCTAAGTGTGTTTAAGGAAGAAATGTTAAAGTTTTACCAACACTGCTATTTTACCAATTTTAGTAGCTATTTATCTTTAGTTTTGGCTTCATATTTGTCTTGGAATAAGACTGAGTGTGTGTCTTGAGTGCTAACTTGCATTATGCAAACTTGCTAACTTTCTTTTTAATCAGCTATGTTTTATATTACGTATAAGAGACTTTATAATCGGGCAGATAAAGAAGAATAAGCTCAAAAAGAGATTGTCAATGGTTTTACCAGTACATGTGGGGGCGTCCACTGTTTTGTACTTGCCAATGTAGTCAAACGAAATACAGTATACAATTTTAAAGGTTATTTTAACTGAAATGTTTTCTCACATTTAAGTTTGCTAAACTATTTTCAGCGTTTAAAACTCACAGGTTTAACTGCGCACAAGTCTATATGAGGAACTCACATTTTAAACTGCAAATCTAGCTGTTCATTTTACCAGAAGCACTTTATGACCTTGCGCATGTACTATAGTTGCAGTTATTTCTGAGAGAAGTGTGAAGATATAATCGGCTCTTTCTCTCTGCTTATAGTGGACATCTAACCACAATTCAAACTCGCACTGTTGACATGAGCAAGATCTAAAACACTATTTTCTTTCAGATGTAATAACAGAAAAAGGCCAGCAGAGTGAGAGCGAGAAATTCAGTTAAATAGCAGACCCTTCTATTTAACAACATTACTATCACTCACAGTTAAAGCAATAACAAGCTCACACTGATGCTGTTTATTGTTTCATTACCTGTGGCAGTCACAGTTGATGGAGGATTGGGATGGGAGGTGATGGGAGTGGGTGATGGAGAAGCTTGAAAAAATGTCAGGTAAAACAAAGGTAAAATAGATGCTTCTTTATAGTTAGTCTGTTGTTGAAGGAGAGCAGCTTTTATTCACTGAATTAAGGTTTAAAGTATGGTTTAAGAAACTTGTAAGAAAAGAAAGACAAAGGAATATTTAAAAATATGAAGCTGTGACTTTCAAAGTAAAGATCTACTAAAGCACCCTTGAAACATTATTTTTATGTAATTTCCACTGAAACATGAAGACACTGTGGGACATCAAGTAGCATCTTCCTGTTTTTAAAATAATGTTTTGTTTATATAACAGCTTAAATTCAGCATTGCATGACTAGAATAAAATATATTTTAGAATTATTCAATACATTTTATTGATTAAATAAATGCAGTGTTAGTCATAATATTAGTCAGAATATGATGAAACATTTTAACCATTACAAACTTTTGACTGCCAGCGCTCATCTCCATAAAATATATCACCCATTATGAAATGAATAAAATATTTTCAATGACCTCTCAAATTAATCAATTTTGATTTATTAAATATAACTGTTTTTTGGAAACCCAGGGCCCCTACTGGATATAAATACAATATTTTTGTATAGTTAAAAGCTCAAAATATTTTTGAGACTTAAAATTAAGAGTATATATTTGAGCAATATCACACGAGTAGCAGTGCGATATGGCTGTATATCAGCACTGGTGGGAGGCGTGTGTTGTGCCCCCACCAATGCCGATATACAGCCATATCGCACTGCTACTCGTGTGATATTGCTTTTACACAACAGTTTGACGGCATAATAGTGTATATAAAAACAAAATCAAACATGGAAAGTCTCGAAAACCCTTTTGTATATGGAACTACTTTCTTCTGCCTTCGATTCAAATCATGAGCTGACAGTTATACACCTGAGCAAGCATCTTTTACACTATAAATCTGTAGTGTCTGCTTTTTGCTTGCTGTATTTGGGCGGAGTAATACACAAAGGGTAAAGAGGCTATACAGTTGCTGATATTACTTAAATATATCACGGCTATCAGCCAATCAGATTTGAGATCTGTTGTATGAATGTATAAATATATATATATATATATATATATATATATATATATATATATATATATATATATATATATATATATATATATATATATATATATATATATATATCAGTGGTCACCAAACCTGTTCCTGGAGTGCCGGTGTCCTGCAGTTTTTAAGCTCCAACCCTAATCAAACACACCTGAACAAGCTAATTAAGGTCTTAGGTATACTTGAAACACCCAGGCAGGTTTGTTGAAGCAAGTTGGACACCGGCCCTCCAGGATATTAGGATATTTATATTTATATTTATTTATATATATATATATATATATATATATATATATATATATATATATATATATATATATATATATATATATATATATATATATATGTCTAATAATATTTTTTCTCCAAGAGAAAGTCTTATTTGTTTTATTTTGGCTATGATAAAATAGTTTAAAAATTTTTTCTAAACCATTTTAAGGTCAAAATTATTAGCCCCTTTAAGCAATATTATTTTTCAATTACTTACAGAACAAATATCGATATACAAAAACTTGCCTGAGTCAGAAAATAATCCTGAGGGGCTAATAATTCTAACTTTAACCGTGTTTGTGTGTTTGTGTGTGTGTGTGTGTGTGTGTGTGTGTGTGTGTGCGTCTGCGTGTGCTTGTGTGTGTGTGTGTGTGTGTATTTTTTAAATGAAATAATACATGCAATACATGTTGTTGTAAAATGAAATATTGCCTGAAGAACATTTAACTCATGATACTTAACTAAAATTTGAATATATATATATATATATATATATATATATATATATATATATATATATATATATATATATATATATATTTTTTTTTTTTTTTTTTTTTTTTTGAGACACATAAAAGCTTTTGATCAAGTATTGATTATAATGTAGGGCATTTGAGTCAAAAAGATTCAGAACCAGTGCCTAAACTATTAATTCTGGTTCACTCTTAAAAATTAAGGTACAAAATCTGTCACTGGGTGGTATCTTTTCAAAACGTACACTTTTGAACTGTACAAATGAATAGGCCTATTAGTACCTTTAGGGTACACTTTTGTACCTTTAAGTTTCACTTTTGTGGCTTTAAGGTACTCTGAGGTATTAAGTTACTTTTAGGTAATAATATGTACCTTTGAGGACCTGCTAGGAAAAAAATATACTTTTGAAAAGGGACCGTCCTAGTGAAAGATTTTGTACCTTCATTTCTCAGAGTGTTCAATGAAATGTTTGATTCCTTTTAATGAGTTATTATGATGAGAACTGAACGGTTTTTCTTGTAATGAGGTGGTGGATTATGAAAATGATGATAATTATGTATACTCAGAGGTCTGAAGAAATGACACTAATTCTCTACTCACCATAAACAGTAACACTGAACCTCTTTGTTGGCTGTTTTTTGTCAATAATGGTTGTAAATGTATATACTCCAGTGTCTGTGGTTCTGGTGTTTGTGATGGTCAGAGATCCAGTCTGATGATCCAGCTTCAGTCTGTTAGTGAATCTCTCCTCTTTATTGTATGTAGGATTGTCTTCAGTCACTTTAGCAATCAGAGTGTTGTTGAACGTCCACTCTGTCACTTCATCTTTCAGTATTTGAAGATGAGTGTGTAGAATGACAGAATCCCCTTCCATTACTGACACTGACTTTACTTCATCAACACCAAACACACCTGCAGAAACAAACAGAATATTTTTTTAACACCGATGGCTTATCACTTATGTTTATTGTTGTGTCAATGGCGTGATCTCGATGGAAAATATGAATAAATTATACATTTCTTTCTTGTGAAATTATTTTTTTTGAAAACTATCAGAGTTTAAGAAACAATGTTTACTTCATCGCACTAAAATTAAATGTTAAACTGTGTTACTGATTCAAACCACAAAACTGGATCTGAGTATGTTGAGTATATTTTAACTGATATTTTAATAGATTATTTTGATACATGTAAATATTTAAATAAAAAACGAAGTAATAGGACTAAAACTATTCACCATGCCCCAAAACATACAATAGAATTTAAACTACATCTCAGTCATTTGACAATGTTTTTATCTGAATATGCATTTATAAATTCTACTTACCAGTCAGATGAAATAAAAATAAAGTCAAGGTGTAAATCATTTCCAGTTGAGCAGCTTTTTAAATGATTTTACATAGCATGAATTTACCAATGTAAGTGTGGCTTTAAACAATAACATATCTCTTAGAAACGCCTGTATATGAACTGTCTTTGGTTGACAGGAGGTGGAGAGTTGTGCTTAAAGGGATAGTTCACCCCAAAATTAAAATTTACTCACTATTTACTATTTATGTTCATGTTAACAGGAAAATAAACTCTTTACACACATCAAACATACAGTGTAGAGTCTGGACATTCATAATTTATTTTCCACATTAAATTCCAAGCAAGGCAGACCAGTTTACATTTTATTCAAATAAAGATCCACTGCTCTTGAAATGTAACTGTCATAAGGAAACAGGGCTTCTGATTCTAATGCAACAACTGTTGGTTTAGTGGTTTATTAGCATGTTCTGTTCACTGTAGTTATGGGGCCCTGTGTAGGAAACATCAACACTAAAACCCCTTCCTCATTTCCAAACCAAGAAGTTAAACGGAGTAGCCTGAAGAGCTGACTTGACGCAAATGTATGCATGAAGTGATATTTTCACTTCTCTTTTCATGCCTTTTATTTTTGGTCACCTTGTGTGGAGACACCTATCTCAACCGACACAAACTGTTTTACCTTTGGTTATTTTTTGTTGTATGTTTATTAAGATGTTAGGTAATAAGATGGAAACAGTATTTGAAACTTTACTCAAAAATTGCATTTATATAGCTTATATATACAGTTAAAGTCAAAATTATTGGCCCTCCTGTGAATTCTTTGTCTTTTTTAATATATTTCCGGAATGATGTTTAACAGCAAGAAAATGTTTATAGTATTTTCTATAATATTTTAGAACATAGATTAATAATAAAGTATATAATAAAGATAAACAGTTATTAGAAATGAGTAAAGACAAGACAAGTTCATTGATATAGCACATTCAAACACAGTGGTAATTCAAAGTGCTTTACATAAACAGGAATAAAAGACAAGTATAAGAAAATAAAAGATTAAAACAGATTAAAATGTGTTTAAAAAGGTAATAAAAGAACGAAAAGAAAAGATAGACAATAATAGTGTCGGATATTAAAACTATTATGTTTAGAAATGTGTTGAAAAAATCTTAAAGTTAAACAGAAATTTTAAAGAAAATATACATAATAATTCAAGTGGGCTAATAATCATCACTTCAGCTGTATATTCCCACTTCAGTTAATTTTTTGGAAATCCAAGCTAGACATGAAATGTATTTTCGGCTGCTTTTTAAAGCTGATGTGCCATGTTGTTTTTGATTGTTGTATAATCACAATTTTTGTTGGAGCCATATTAATTGTAAGATTGTTGTTAAACCTATTAGGGCTGCATCATACAGCACGGTGCATATTGGGTTAGTAGGACAGGTGTTTTAGTCACAAAGGAAACACTTTTGCACAATCTTATTCTGAGGAATGTGAACTTGTATGTTTTGCATACTATTATGATGACACATTTGAGACTGCAAAATCACATAACGTTAATGGTGAGATGTGCTTATCTGTTCTTATTTACAAGTGAATCTCGGACAATGAGCACTGAGCAGAACATCTGCATCAAAATATTACCAGTCAAAATTGCTCAATTTTCGATTCTAGTTCATTTCTGGCTTTATTGGAGAGTAGCCTAATTATTACATGTAACTTTTATTTTATATACGAAAATATGTTTTGAGTCCTTCCTAAAAGCCTAACCTATTAAAACATGATTTTGCTTGTATTTTTGTCAAAAATTATTTGTTGATCTTGTACACCAGGGGTGTCAAATTCAATTCCTGGAGGGCCGAAGCCCTGCACAGTTTAGTTTCAACCCTGCTCCAACACACTTACCTGTAGGTTTCAAACAAGCCTGAAGTTAGTTTGATCAGGTGTGTTTAATTAGGGTTGGAACTAAACTGTGCACAGCTGCGGCCCTTTTGGAACTGAGTTTGACACCTGTGCTGTACACTTTTAAATATTTTCAGTTTCACTAATGTAAATTTGACAAAAACGGGTACATAATTACTCCTGGAGATGGCAGGAGTCCGTTTGGTGTCCGTTTGTGTCATGTTAAATGCTCAGTCTCGTTATTCTCTGATTTACATTTTTCTGTGTTTGTAGAAAAAAGCAGGTGAATCAGCCGACCCAGTATATGAGCGGGGCAGAAAGCAGGATTCTTGCGATTTTGTTAAATTTTCTGATTAATGCAGAATGATTTTGGGAGTATCATAACTAAAACCTTAATATATTAAATAAAAAATTATACTTTTTTATTTAATATAATTTATTTAATGTTTACAATACAGATCCAATTAGATCCACTTTATTTGGTAAAAAAAAGTAAATCTCTCATATAATAGGTCTACTAAAACACAGAAAATATTACTTTACAAACTGTATTGTTAATAAACCATATGAACATTTTCATATTTGTCAATGATATTACTGAAATTAATTTAAAAACTGAATAAATAGAAACTTACTCACATTTACACAAGGAAATAAACAGAATCAATGATGAGCTAAAAATCTGCAGTTTCACTTTAAACTTAAAGCGAGCCTCTTTGGCGATGATCTACAGTGTTAAATATTTAGCGGCTGTTTGTGCTCAATCCGCAGTGAATGCAACGCATCGAGATTCAAGCCATTAAACAGCTCATCCACTCCAAGTCTTTCTGCAATCTCTCTGAAAACACTCGGTTGATCTCGGCTGGCGGATCAACATTTACCACATGATCGCTCTCATCAGCGCCATTATTTGTAACTTTGGGTGGGTTTGAAAACCTTTGTACTTTTGTGTCATCCTCAAACTTCAGCCGTTTGCATTACCCACGGTTGAAAAAAAAGCTTTGTTATCTGACAGCGTAAAGCCTTGAGTGATTGACAGAACCAATATAGCGGCAGGAAAGAGCAATCCAGCACATTTTTAGATAAAAATCAAAACAGGTCGCACTACAACCATTATATGTAGTCACACAAAAGCTCCTAAATATTTTATAAGGTTGCATAGATTAAAGTTGTGTAAATATATTATATAAGGTTATTTGTCTTGTTAAAAGTTGTGATCTGGCTCTATATAAAAAATAAAATTAACGACTTGAAGGGGGGCGGGGAAAGCCTTTGGAAGGGCAGGGCGCCCCACTAATATAATGGTCTGTTAAAAATACTGTTAAATAAATTTTGATCTTTTAAACTGGGAAATGTGGTCTGAGACCCACTTTATATCGTAAATCAATCAGTCAGTGAAGATTAAAGATTTTGAAAGAAAACAGACCATGGCGATATTATAATGGCATACAGTTCACCAGAAGTGCTTTAAATTGCGGTTACTGAAAGTTAAAAGTCCTTCTGCATATATCACATACTGTATATATTATACTATTTACAACTGTCTGTTAAGGAATGCTACAGCTTACTGTAGTATTAACTTTCTAAACAATAATAGTAGTATACTATAGTTTTTAATGCAGTAATAATATGTGGTGTACTGTATAATATTACTAATAGGTAATTTGACGATCTTTATTTGTATTACCATAGCAACTATAAAATGACCACAACACATAATTGAAATATTTTGGTTAAAAACGCTAGAGATTAGTTACTAGTATTTTTTAAATGTCCGTTGCTTTAATGATCAACCTCTAGTTGGAGCTCCAGCAGTATCTTCTGCTAAAAAAAAAATAAAAAAAACACAACAAAATAAACTTACAAACTTTAAATCAGTGTAAACTGGTCTGTCTTGTTTGAAATTTAATGTGGGAAAATAATGAATGTCCAGACTCTACAATGTATGTTTGTTGTGCATGAAGAGCTTATTTTCCTGTTAACATGAACATAAATAGTGAGCACATTTTGAATTTTGGGTGAACTATCCCTTTAACCACAACTCTCCACCTATAGTGTTAACCAAAGACAGTTTGAATACAGGCGTTTCAAGAGACGTGTTATTGTTTACTGCTACGCTTACATCATCAAGCATGGTTAGGTGCCAAATATTATATAAATACTTGTATATCTTAAACACTTTTAATTTCACTAATGTAAAATTTACAAAAAATGCAGGTTACATAATAACTCCAGGAGATAGCGAGAAAATAATTGTCTGTTTTTAATGTCTTTGCTGTGGTTTAATTTTTATATTTCAATTACAACATAAATACAACAGATAAAAGTAAAGTACAAACAATAAAGAGGTTAAGACAAGGGAGAAACGACAATTTTAAACAAGCATAACAATGGTATAGCAAACATTTTATTTGTTTAAAAATGATTCTGGGTCATCTGTTTCCACCGTTGCTCGCATTAAAGAAACTCATTTCCGATTAGTAGTCAACGTATCTGTGGCTTTTGGGGGGAGGGTTTACTTAAGTGGTTTATCGACTTCCTGACCAACTGAGGTGCACATTTTGGTAATGTATAGTGCTAAATACAACTGTAAAAATGTAATAAGGAAGTGCCTCATTAAAAAGCATTCAATGTTTTTTTTCTTCAATTTTTTCGTGACCACGTTTGGTTAATATTAAGACTGCATCAGTCCAATTCATATTCTTAAACAAAAGTTTAGTGGCTTTACACCTTGTTTTATTATTATTTGTTCAGAACTGACTTAGACCAATATTTGGAAACTATCCAGAACTCTATTCATCCAAAAGGCATTGAAAACGGTATCTTTACATTCCTCTGTTGTGTCTCTTTAAAGTGTAACTTTATTACATTCTGTTTATTTTTGTTACCCTGTTTGTTTGTTTGTTTGTTTTTGTGTACATTTTGTGATTGTTTTTTTTTTGTATTTTTTGTATCATTTGTCTGTTTTTATAATTATATTTGTTCTACTTCTTTAATAATAATAAAAAAAGCTGCATATGTCACCGACTCGGTCCCAGTCATTCCCCTCGCTGGCCAGCAGAGGCCGCCATCCCCGGACTTCTAAGCATTACATCATCCACCTAGACTGATTGTGCACAAACCTGATCTGAACTCCGTTAACGACTACACTCCCTATAAAAGCCACACTCAAACACCAGGGGCCTCATGTATCAACGCTGCGTACGCACAAAAACTTTGCGTACGCCAAGTTTCACGCTCAGAATCACTCACGTTTGGATTTACTAACAATGAACTGAACGTGGGAATGTGCGCAGCTTCACGGCAGCTTTCTGGCTGGCGTACGCACATTTTTAGTGCGTGTCTGTTTTATTTCCATTGGCGACTCCTAGAGGCAGTTGTGTTAAATTGCTCTCTACAAAGTGTCTGAGCCTTGCAATGGCAGCTGTATGAGACGGGTTCATCTAGTAGGTATGTAAGGTTTCCATACCATTCAGTTGACCAGCTAAACATTAAAGCACAATTTGCAGCAGTCGCCTGTTTTCCCAATGTCATCTGAGCAATCTACCGCACGCACATTGCTGTAAAGACACTATCTGAAGATGAATTTGCATGTGTGAATCAGAAACATTTCCATTCAATAAATGTGCAAATAAAATATGATGCACAGACTTATTGATGATTCCTACTTTTCTTTCTCGTGATAAATAGTGGGCAAAATCTGATTTATAGCGGGGAAAAAAAGAAGAAAGACTTCATCAGACGCTGGATTCGAGCCGAGTTTATGCTTGAACGTGTCAATACATGATCACATGCATCTTACGAGGTGCGCCACAGAGACTGCTAAGGGTAATGCAAAAAGTGTGTTTAAACCACACTATTTCTTTTTTTTAATGCACTCAGTGTGATGTTCAGACCCAACTGTGTTAACCGTATCAGCTAAACTCTCCCCACTCTATTTTTTTCTTTTGTTGTTAATTCCGGAGAACAAACTTGCAAATAACACAGCTTTTCTCCGGTCTACCTCCGAAAGCAGCACCTCCATTTCACATTCTGTTCAAAGTTTCTCTTTTTGCTTGATTTTGCCATTGCTTTTTCGTTGGGTTTTGCCATTAGCATAGTCATTAGCATATTCATACGGGGGAGGAGGCAGGGAGGGGTTTTGTGCTCGTGCATGTTGCGCTCAGTTTCACGTTCATTCGGATG
>NC_141042.1:9027500-9052500 GCF_052040795.2 Danio rerio
GATTTTAATAGTCATGTTTGCTGTCAGGCAAACCCTTTATAAAAGGAGGAGGTTAAATGGAAAAAGATTCGACCCACTGAGCGTTTTAGATGTTACTGCCCTTTTCAAGCCTCATATACAAAAACGCAAATCCACTTTATGGCACAACTCAAACACTCGTCTGCTCCATCAAGCCTTTAGAAAAGCTGAGCGGAAAATGGACAAATTGCTTATTTCTTATGAGATGCTAACAGACAAAAATCAAACAAAAATCTGCCAAGGCTTCTTATTTCTCTGATCTAATTGTGAAAAATGAAATGAAAAGCCTTCACTGGATCACTCTATTCAGAATAATTTTCGCCCAATCTCTGTTTTTACTATTCTCTAAGATTTTAGGGAAAAAATGTATTTGATTAATTGCACTCTTTAAAAAAACAAAAAAAAAAGCAACTATCACTGAAATCTTTCAGTCTGGGCTCAAAATGGCTCATAACACTGAAACTGCCCTTCTCAGAGTACACAATGACATCCTTCTAGCCACTGACTCTGGCGATTCTGTGGTTCTGGTTCTTCTAGATCTGTCAGCAGCATTTGATACTGTTGACCACTCTATTCTGCTGTCCAGATTAGAGCCAGATGTTGGCTTGAAAGGCACAGTCCTTAAGGGGTTTAAGTCTTTTCTATCTGATAGAAAATGTTCAGTTAAATTAGGTAACTTCTCATCCTCATTTGCTCATCTCACTTGTGGTCTCCCTCAAGGCTCAGTCTTAGCTCCCTCATTATATAGCTGTTTTCATTATATATGCTTTCGCTAGGGGCCATTCTAAGAAGTCATGGGTGTCTTTCCATTTTTATGCTGATGACACCCAGATTTGCTATTAAGAGGAATGGCCCCTCGCTCTTAGTACCTTATTAAGGTGCTTAGATGAGATTATAATCTGGCTATCCCACAAGTTTTTAACATTACATTATGATAAAACAAAGGTGATTGTCTTCAGCCCTATACCGATAACGTTCAGGTCACATTCTGGGCTGCTTATCTGCCTTCAGATCCCCCATGTGTGACCCGAGTTAGTTGTTCTATTTATATTTCAGTTTCCACAGCGCAAGCTACTGTTTAAATGTTGTATTTCAGACATTTGTCCAGTTTTTGTCCTGCTCCTGTGTGTATAACTAGCTTCTTACACATCTCATCCAAAGCCCTCTGTTGTGTTTTGATATGATTCCTCAAAACCAGCTGGATTTACTTTAGCTTTGCGTTCTCCTCAGAATAATTGCACACCTTAGAATGTTCATCAGCCAAACAGAACCAAGCATTCAGCAGCCCCTTATATAATCTTCTTCATTTTGTACGGTGCATGATCAGTTTGTAGAGTGTAAAATAAAAATATAAATAGTCTTACCCCTTTTGGTTTACTTCGTTTGTAGAACGTTGGATCGGCGTAAGTTACCTCTTCATTGTGGGTCTGGACTGTTTGAAAAATGATGACAGATGTATTACAAAAAGCAAATCTTAAGCCATTTATACTGATGTATCAGCAGAATATAAATGACTTGCCTGGTTGCTCTGTTTTTCTGTTTTTCCTGTATAACCAAATCAGCATGCCTGCAGCTATAATCAACAGAGATCCAGCAGCAGCACCCGCAGAGATCTGCACTATCTGAGAGCCTGAAGCACCTTGTGAGTCTAATTTTGGAAAGAAATGTAGGAAAATAAATAAATTATTCTTTTAAAGTACAAATTAATCAAAACTCACATTGCTAGTTTTGTGGTGAACAATACATGTGCGTGTCTTTAAGAAAAACTATTGATTGCCATTTTAATCTTTAATTGAAATCTGAAAATGCGAACAACTGAAATAGATTTTAGTTAAATTCTCAGATTACTTCTGTCTGAGGTATTGGGGCGGGGCTAACATACTTAACCAGGCCTCTCCAACTGTCAGTTTTGACAGCGCTAAATGACAACAAACTGTAATGGTGAGGAGGAGGAGTTTGTTACTAAATTGGCCGTAGTGTATGAGTGTCTGTGAATGTGAGAGTGTATGGGTGTTTCCCAGTACTGGGTTGCAGCTGAAAGGGCACCTGCTGTGTAAAACATATGCCAGAATAGTTGGCAGTTCATTCCGCTGTGGCAACCCTTATTCCTGAAACCCGTTTACCGATGTTTCTAAATGAAATGCCTACTTTACTTCATCCAATCAGCTTGCAGTAAAAAACAAGCCACGCCCACTGTTATCTCATTTAAGTATTCCATTTCTTTAGGAGCTGCAACACAATATTAAAGAACGGTTGCAACTTCTGCTTCATGCAGACTTTATGGTCACACTTTACAATAAGGTTCATTAGTTAATGTTAATTAATGCATTTACTAACATGAACAAACAATGAACAATACATTTACTACAGTATTTGTTCATGCTAGTTAACGTTAGTTAATGAAAATACAGTAGTTCATTGTTAGTTCATGTTAACTCATGGTGCAGTAACTAATGTTAACAAGCATGGACTTGGATGTTAATAATGCATTAGTAAATGTTAAGTTAAGATTAATAAATGCTGTACAAGTGTTGTTCATGATTAGTTCATGTTAGTAAATGCATTAACTAATGAACCTTATTGTAAAGTGTTACCGGCTTTATTTCAAAGCACAATGAGTTCAATGAGTTTTTTTATTTATTTATTTATTTTTTACAAAATGTAAATTTACTCTTTACTTTTTTCAGACTTTTTGCAAACGCATTTAGTCTTAGCAAACTATTATTAGCTGAGAAAAAAATTATATATATATATATATATATATATATATATATATATATATATATATATATATATATGTGTGTGTGTGTGTGTGTGTGTGTGTGTGTGTGTGTGTGTGTGTGGCAAAGCGGTGGCGCAGTAGGTAGTGCTGTCGCCTCACAGCAAGAAGGTACTGGTACAAGCATCGGCTGGGTCAGTTGGCATTTCTGTGTAGAGTTTGTATGTTCTCCCTGCTCTGGTTTCCCTCACAGTCCAAAGACATGTGGTACAGGTGAATTGGGTAGGCTAAATTGTCCGTAGTGGATGAGTGTAAATGAGTGTGTATGGATGTTTCCCAGAGATGGGTTGCAGCTGGAAGGGCATCTGCTGCATAAAACATGTGCTGAATAAGTTGGTGGTTCATTCCGCTGTGGCGACCCCGTATTGATAAAGGAACTAAGTCGACAACAAAATGAATGAATATATATATATATATATGTGTGTGTGTGTGTATTCTCATTATTTATTAACACATCTATAGTTATGCGGCGTCACAGAGTTAAACCTCTTTCTTGACTCTTTCACATAGAAACAGCAATGCATGCAGTATTGCTGTATCACTTTGTTGCAGAGACGCTATTTGTTAAATGCCGGCAAAGTAAAACACAGAAACAGCTTGAAGCTTGAAGCATGAAGCAAAAATCACGAGTATGCCTGTGGTCTTGGAGGTATTATAAAGTTTATGATGGCAACATAGTCATAGCAAACTGTGAGATATGTAAACTTTTATATTTATGTATTTTAAGTTAAGGTGCTGTTCAGGGCCGGAGTGGGACTCCTTTTCAGCCCTGGAGTTTCAAGCCTCAGACCGGCCCACCTTAGTTCACGACTGACTATATTAAAATAAGGACATTTACAATTCAGTTTCTAATTACACTGTCACGTCTTTTTTTGAGAAAACAGCTGCTTTAGAACTTCAAATATTCAACAACCCTAACAGTATTATATGTCTTAACAATAAAAATGGAAAAAAATAAATAAATACTCAGACGGGGATCAAACCCAGATCCGCAGTGTTGTAATCTAACGTGCTAACCACTGAACCACAACAGCTGTGTAGCAAAAGGTGCCTCGTCTAAGTTATATCATCATTAACCAAGCTGCGAGAAAATAAAAGAGCAGAGCTGCGGTAAAATATATATATATATATATACACACACACACACACACACACACACAGTTTTTATGCAAAAGTTTGGCCTTTCCTATAATTTCATAATTACAAGCCATAGCCTGCTGGCTTTTCAAATCAGCAAATTCATTTGGATATATTTTATACCCTAGAGCAGTCGTTCTCAAACTTTTTTCATCAAGTACCACCTCAGAAAAAAATTGTCAGTCCAAGTGCCACCAAAAGGAGCAGTATTGAAATACAATAGCGTAGTAGGCCCAGTAAAACAGCTACAACTCTGTACAGTTACAAAATGTGGCAGATTACCTCAGCAATATAGGCTATATGTCATATCTGGCATATTATATACATCATTTTTCATACATTTTTAAATGTGTGTAGCATGTACATGACATATTTCATTCCTCCGCGTACCACTAGAAAAAAGCCTGCGTCTCAAGTTCAGTCAGGTTTGATTGGTGCCGCGCATGAATGGCCCTTTTAAGATCAATCCATAGATTTTTGATTATGTTCAAGTCTGGGGACTGGGATGGCCATTCTAGAACATAGTATCAAGTCTGAGCATGAATTATGTACATGTGATTTTTATTTATTTATTATTTTTTAAAAATAAATTTGCAAAAATTAAAAAAAAAAAATTAGTTCACATTGTCATTATGGGGTATTGTGTGTAGAATTTTGAAGAAATAAATAAATTTGATCCATTTTGGAAAAAGGCTGTAACATAAAAAAATGTGGAAAGTGCGAAGCACTATAAATACTTTCTGGATGCACTGTAGATATATAATCTGTTACTGGATTTACTGTGCAAATGATACGTGATTGATACGCAATGTCAAGCTCACAATCCATTCGCAAAATCATAATGCAAACCGAGTGTCATTACCTGTAGCACTTGCATTTGATGAAGGACTTTGACTAGAGATGGTAGAGGTGGATGGATGAGCTGGAGTATGCCAGGAATGTAAATGAAAGAAAAGTAGGTAAGAGACATGCTTTATTAGTCAGAGCTGTTATATGCTGAATGAGAGCTTGGCCAGTGTTGCCAGATGTAGCTGACTGATTCCAGCCCTAAAACCCGCTGATAACCAAAAAGCAGCGCCCAAAATCTGGAGACTATAATATGTTGTGTTCTTGGAAGATCACAACTGTTGTAAGCATTTGTATATGAAGAGCGAGGTATAGCATCTTTTCGGGAGGTCATAACAGGTTTATAAGTGAAGACCGGGGCTGGCGGGCACGCTGTTGCAAAACCATCCAAATTTTCACTACCCGATTATGTCATTTTTTTACCTGCAAAATCAAATTCAAAATCGCCCAATCTGGCAACACTGACAAAGTCTCTTTTTTAATTATGACAGCTTGGCTAGAAAGTGAGATTGACGAAAGCTGGTTTTGAGAGATTATGTCATCCACTGTCATAATAATGAACCATTTCTCCTATATACCTCCTTATAATTTTAAAATACAGCATTTTGTGTTGAATTTAAATGGGCGTAATACATTTTTCTGTGCATCTCACACGTAAGATCTACTGCGTAATATTGTGTAGAATAGTACATTCTAGATAGCATTTGACTGGATTAAATATCTAATCAAAATCTGCCATGCAGAGTGATGTCATCACAATTGTTTATCCATATTGACAGAACTGAAAGACTGTCCTTTAAAAAAATGGGTTAGGGTTAGGGTTAAAATTTCTAAATGACAATGTTGTCATTGGTTTGGAACACACTTCATGTTAGCAATAAAAAAACGCATTCATAATAAAGCAAAACTAATAATGGTTTCTTGAAGTTTGTAAAATGTAACCACACTTAAGACTGTAAGTATATTCTAATTTCTGTAAAATATATCACTCATTAATTTCCATCTGGGTAAATAGAGGGCATGAATGAGGTTTCTCTGAGAGCAGTTTGTGCCCTTGGAGTCAAGAATGAGTTCTTGGAGTCAAGAATGTTTAAAAAAAAAAAAAAACTTACAATAAACTATTTTTGTTCTATGATATTTGTGTATATCCTTTTCATCTTGCACTGAATGTACTATGATGTAGACTGAACTGTCTTTCTTGTAATGAGGTGGTGGATTATTAAAATGATGATAATTATGAATATTCAGAGGTCAGGAGAAATGACACTAATTCTCTACTCACCATTAACAGTAACATTGAATGTCTTTGTTGCCTCCTCATTCTTAATCATAGCTCTAAATGTATATACTCCAGAGTCTGTGGTTCTGGTGTTTGTGATGGTCAGAGATCCAGTCTGATTATCCAGCTTCAGTGTGTTTGTGAATCTCTCATCTTTATATGTAGTAATGTCTCCAGTCACTTTAGCAATGCGAGTGTTGTTGAACTTCCACGCAAACCCTTCATTTTTCTCTATTTGAAGATCAATGTGTAGAGTGACAGAATCTCCCTCCATTACTGACACTTCAACACCAAACACACCTGCAGAAACAAACACAAAACTTTATTTAACACAAGATGGCTTGTAAATAAGTTTTTACTTTTACATAACTGTTTAAAGTGTTACTAATCTAAACATCAAAACTGGGTTTGAGTATATGGCTTTTGAATATTACAAAAGAAAGTTCAATGTAAATAATTCAATGGAAGACAGTGTTGTTTAAATAGAAATGGGCATAAAGTTATTCAACATACCCCAAAATAAAGAACAGAATTCAAAGGGCTGAGAACATGTTTATCTGGAAATATATATATAAATTGTACATACCAACCAGGTCACATAAGCACACACTAAAGAAAATCCACGTGGAAATCATTTTCATCTGGAGAACCCTTTAAATGGTTTAAATTCATACAGTCCGAACTAAACAATTTAATTGTGACATTACCAAAAGCAGATCTCCTAGAAATGGCTGTATCTAAGCTGTCTTTAGTTAACAGGAGGAGAAGAGGTGTGGTTAAGTGTAGGGGTGTGTGCTTGTGACTGTCAATTCATGAGACTTTTTAAAGCAAGTGTTTATTAATCTTTTATGCTGGCTTAACAATTTGTAAGTATTCATTTTTTATAACTTGCATTAACTGGCCGTTTATGTACCAATTTAAAGCCCCACAAGTCTTGTTTGGATGATTTAAATATTAATGGCAGGGGTGGCACAGTGACTCAGAGCTGCCTCACAGAAACAAGATCCCTGGTTTGATTTCTGATTTATAAGGTGATTTGAAAGTTTTTTTGTTTGTTTATTTGTTTTATTTTTGTTTGTCACAGTTCTGCCTCTTTGGTTGTGTAGGTTTTAGTGTTTTGGCAGAGCTGTGACACTGCTCTGTACTTGTCTTGATTCCTTAGGCACAGTCCCAAATGGTCAATGTGTTTTAGCAGTCAATGCAATTCTTGTTGTATGCATGTGTTCATTAAGTTTACAAGAAGTGTGTATGTTTGATGCACACTTCCACCTAGCCCATATTGAGTTCTAACAGTCAAAACACCAACAAAAGTGTGGATTTGAAGAAAGACTGCAATTGTGCAGAATGGGATTTGAGACTCTGCCTTCATTAATCAACTTCCAGAAGTGTTCTACATAAAAGGATTCAGATGATAAACTTAATTATTAAAGTACCTAGTATTTGCTTCCTGATGTACCCTTTAAGTGTGTAAAAAGCTGTTTAAAATTTGGCTTTATGTTAGTGTGTCATACATTTTGGTCTTGTTTATTCTTGACTTAGTGTCTTTTGTCACAGTTGAAGTGTTCTATTCGCGTTCTCTCAGGTCATGCACTTTCAAGTGTTTGTCTTTTAAACTTAAGCATGCTCTCTTGTCCGTGTCTTACAGCCATTTGGGCGCAGCATGCTGTTTGATCTTGTTGCTTTTTTGAGTTTGGCACTAGTGATGGTCAGTTCTTGAATGAATCAAATTTTGTTGGGGTCTATTGTCAAGCCTCATCCATCTTGTTATTGATTAAATTAGTCCACCTGCTGTTAATTTTTGGGTAGCTCATCCTGTGTTCTCTGTTCATTGCTGATCCGTCAACGTTCATTTCCTTGCCAGACACCCCAGTGAAGTGAATTTGTTTGTTTGTCTGTGTTCCTCTTTGCAGAAGTTATTGTTGCTTTTCTTTTCTTCATTCATTTTCTTTTCTGCTTAGTCCCTTTATTATTCTGGGGTTGCCTCAGCGGAATGAACCGCCAACTTATCCAGCATATGTTTTACACTGCAAATGCTCTTCCAGCTGCAACCCATCACTGGGAAACACCCATACGCTCTCATTCACATTCATACACTACAGACAATTTGTAGCTTACCAAATTCACCTGTACCGCATGTCTTTGGACTGTGGGGGAAACCAGAGCACCCGGAGGAAACCCACGCGAACACAGGAAGAACTTGCAAACTCCACACAGAAATGCCAACTGACAAAGCCGGGGCTCAAACCAGCAGAATTCTTGCTGTGAAGCAATGGTGCCTCCCACTGCACCACCACGGCGCCTTTCCTTTTCTTTGTTCATTAAATTGAATCATTGCTTTTTATTTTATTTGGCGCTGGTGTATGTACATATCTGATGTTGTTATATTTTCTATACTCATTCATTATAATTATTCTTTAAAATTAATGTTTTTACTTTTCATCATGTTCATATACCTATATTTGCAAGATTATTCAATTATTAAAAAAGATTCCTCTTGTATCTGCTTTCCTGACATAAAATGCTTTTCTGTAATTTGACATGAAATATGGTATTTGTATGTCTTTAAATTTGTGTTATTTGTAAAACACAACCATTCATTCATTCATTTTCTTGTCGGCTTAGTCCCTTTATTAATCCGGGGTCGCCACGGCGGAATGAACCACCTACTTATCCAGCAAGTTTTTATGCAGCGGATGCCCTTCCAGCCGCAACCCATCTCTGGGAAACACACACACACACACACACACACACTACGGACAATTTAGCATACCCAAATTCACCTGTACCGCATGTCTTTGGACTGTGGGGGAAACCGGAGCACCCGGAGGAGACCTACGCGAAGGCAGGGAGAACATTCAAACTCCACACAGAAATGCCAACTGAGCCGAGGTTCGAACCAGCAACCGTCTTGCTGTAAGGCGACAGCACTACCTACTGCGCCACTGCCTCACCCACAGCCACATATATTGTTGAAATTATAGTTTTAATTGTAACAAAAACAACCAATGAAAAATACAGCACATCAGAAAAAAATGGACAAGCATACAATTTATTTCAAATTCAAATGTACAGGCACTCTACAACGTTTAAGCTTATTAAAACTTTTATTTACAATACTTTGCTCTTAGTCAGATTATGTATGTCATGTTCAAGCACAACAAAGGCATTAAGCAAATTAAAAAGCCAAGATAGAAAACTGGTATTCTAATGGATTGAACCACATTTTTCAAGTTTAAATAAATTTATTTTGTCTAAAATTATTCTTAAAACTACACTTTTGACAAACAAACAATATTACTGCAAAATGCATTCTGACATGTATTAAATGTACCTTTATCTTAATTATTTGTTCCTAACATTTTAAGAGAAATAAACAAATAGTAAAAATAGTTTATTAGTTAACAGGAATAGTTTATTCCTGTTTTAGAATTTCTGATCCATCGTTGAGGGACTGAAGTCTTTCTTATTCGGCTCTTCTGGATTTGATGTCATAAACCAGTACAATGAAAGCGGCCACAGCAGCCAGGCCCATCAGAGCAGTGACGACCAATCTGAGCAAAACTTCAGTGCTTCCACAATCATTATAAAGGGGGACTTCATCTGAAATATGGTTCAATATGACAATATACCTGAGCAAGACAGATTAAATAAATATAGTAAGTAAATATAGCTCAGTAAATATATTTTACTGTACCTGAACATATACGACAAAGAGCAGAAATGCAGAGGTGTTTGGTCTGGTTACTGATAGTGTTGTTGATCACACAGCTGTAAGTGTTTTTATCCTGATATTCCACCTCCAGAGGAAGAGAAGGACTGCTGAGATCAGACCAAGGTTATTTTGGTTAACAAAACTAAAATTATTGGTCAAAAAACATTTTCGTTGTCTGAAAAAAAATGTAAGTAAATAAAACTAACAACAGTCACTTTAAAAATCAAGCAAAAATAATACTTTTCTAAATTAATAAGCACTCATTCTGTGGCAGAAAATGTGGCCTGCTACAGCTGTTTAAAGAAACCCCAGTAGAGGCGCTATTACAACCAAACACATCAGTTAAGTGCAAAAAAATAAAAAACTTAATTAATGATGGGGTGGATTTCTGTCTTTAAATCCTTTCCAGCAAGGATTAACATTTTTTTCTCATTACTTTATTAATATGATTATTTGTCCCTATCTTTTTCTGTCAAAACTCTATTTTCAGGAGTTACCTAGCCAGGTCAAAGAGACCTCTCGAATGGCACTGCAGGGCCTGTTGACTGGAAACAACTGTTTCTATTGTTATTGCTATTTTTATGTGTTAATTCTGTCTAAAGTGATTTTTTTATGCTAGATAGACTTTGTGTAAGAATATAGCAGCCAAAATGTTGATTGTACCAGTTTTATAAGATAGCTGAGAGTACCCGAAACAGCTTTTAGTATGAAACAGATTGTTCTCTTATGTGTGTATGCTTTCGAGGGGTCAGCACTACAGGTCTGAGATCAGCCCTGAATAATCTGTGGGCAGCCTGTCCCAAGACTTGTCTCCATCTCTATCTGGACTCAGATATGACCCTGCATTTACGCATTTATTTGGAATTGTCTATCTTTGCTTTAACCCAGTGGTTCTCAAACTGTGGTACGTGTACCACTAGTGGTACGCAGGCTTCCTTCTAGTGGTACGCGGAGAAATGAAATATGTCATGTACATGCTACACACATTTCAAAATTTATTAAAAATTATGTATATAATATGCCATATATGACATATAGCCTATATTTCTGAGGTAATCTGCCACTTTTTTTAACTGTGCAGAGTTGTAGCTGCTTTACTGGGCCTACTACGCTACTGTATTTCAATACTGCTCATTTTGGTGGTACTTGGAGAGACAATTCTTTTCTGAGGTGGTACTTGATGAAAAAAGTTTGAGAACCACTGCTTTAACCAATCAGAACCGTTTACTTGAGTCAACACTATTTCTGGTTTTCTATAAGAGTATAGTTTCTTTGTTGTTGTATTGTAAATCAGAAGATTGGCCAGCGAGCTCTACGCCAGTGTAAACCCTTCTGCCATAAAAAAGCTAAATAATCTTCAATAAATTATAAGTCTATTAGTCTTATCAGTCCCCAACAATAAACATAAAATAAGTTCTATCTTTTATCTACCTGCCAAAAATGTAAACTAGACATGTTTACCCATTAATTTTTTAACATGAGGATGCTTTCTGAATTCATAACATTTTTTGAATTTTTATTCATTTAATTTGCATTTGTATGGTTTTTGTGATAAAAAAGTAAAATTGAAACTAAAAATATAAAAACTAAAAAGAAATGTGTTAACAAAACAAAAACTAAACTTAATCTAACAAGACAATTAATGAAATGAACTAAACATTAACTAAGTATAGCAAATTAAAAAAGCATTTAAAAATGCTAATTCTGTAATAACCTTTGATCAGACACACTGATGCTGGACAATACACTGTTTCCTTTGTACCAGGAGAGAGTCACACGATTCACATTCAACACCGAACACAGCAGTGAACATTTTAGGCTTGATGAATTTTCTGATGATGAAGAACATTTTGAAATGTCACTGGTAATGACCGGAACTGGAAGTGGAGCTGCAAAACATGAATGACAGACCAAAATAGTCACATTACTACCTTAAAGGCACTTTACTTTTTAGGTGCTAATACACATTTGGTAATAATATTATGGACTGGTTTGGAATAATGTGTATTTTTTGAAAAGGTACCACCATGGTGACAGTTTTTTTATACTGAAAATGGCATCAGCTCATTTTTATCCCCAAACCCAACCATACCCATTAACCTCTTACTGAAAATCTTTACATTTTACTAGCTTTCAGACAAACGTTATTCATTTATTGATTTTCCCTTGGCTTAGTCCTTTTATTCATCAGGGGTCGCCACAGTGGAATAAGACTTATCCAGCATATGTTTTACACAGCAGATGCCCTTCCAGCTTCAACCCAGTACTGGGAAACATATATACACACTTATTCACACACATACACTATGGCCAATTTAGCTTATTCAATTCACCTATACTGCATGTCTTTAGACAGTAGTGGAAACCGGAGCACCTGAGAAAATCCACACCAACATGGGAAGAACATGCAAACTCCACACAGAAATACTAACTCACCCAGCCTGGACTCAAATCAGCGACCTTCTTGCTGTGAAGCAACAGTGCTAACCACTTAGCCACCGTGTCGCCCCAAAATCATTTAATATTATTTAAACAATTATTTTACGTTCTGGGGATCCAATGCCATAAAAAAACTCAGGTTATATTTGTAGGCCTAAGTCTTCACAATGTAGCAAGTACATACATAATAAAATCCATGACAAAATCTTTAACCATTTTTATGAAAAACGTATATATTTTTAATGGAAAGTGTAATGTGAGGTCTCTACACAGTAGGCAAATTTGATGCCTTCTATGTTAAAAATGACTAAATTCTGAAGGGATATGCCCCAAACACGCCTTAAAAGCTACTGGTTTTAATGGTTAACAGTTTGTTATTAAATAACAATAAAAATTCTAGTTACTATTTTTGCCAATCTTTTTTGTCTCGATGGAGATGTACTTGCGTAATGCAGACTGAGGATGGCGCCATAATGTTAATAATAGGTTCTGATCGAACGCTCCAGTGCGTCTCGATGTATTGCAGTCTATATTTAAATTACACAATATACTCCTCCAATATACATCTGCTTCTGAAGAAATTAGAGGAAAAATACGTCCGTTTTCGGGAAAAAAAACCCTCATGTGCACCTTTCCCTTTGCTGTTAAATGTCTCACGAGGTTCACAATTTAGCACACATGAGCTTAAGCAGGGTTTTAGAGGTAAAAAAAAAACTGCATGGATAATAAATATGTAATTTGTTTACTTAAACTGTAAAACTAGGCCTGTATCATTTCAATAAGGCTACACCTCTTTTCGAAATATCTAATCATAAAAATGAATTTGTTTACTGATTAGGAAAGTAAGCTATTTAAAAGGCTTTGCTCACCATAAACAGTAACACTGAATGTCTTTGTTGTCTCCTCATCCTTAATGAAAGTTCTAAACGTATATACTCCAGAGTCTGGGCTCCTGGTGTTCATGATGGTCAGAGATCCAGTCTGATGATCCAGCTTCAGTCTGTTTGTGAACTGCCCATATTCAGTAGGAATGTCTCCAGTGACTTTAGCAATCTGAATATTGTTGAACTTCCACGAACACCCTTCTTTTTTCTCTATTTGAAGATCAATGTGTAGAGTGACAGAATCTCCCTCCTTTACTGAGACTTCAACACTAAACACATCTGCAGAACAATAAAGCCATTGAAATTAACTTAACAATCATTTGCCACGTTATTTTTGTATTAACCAGTACATTATTGCTTTGTGATTACAACTAAAACAATATTGTCATTTTAAAAATACCCTAATATTCACCATAGTCTTGTTACCCTATAATTTTGCTTTGTAATAATCAAACTATATTATTACAACTATTGTAATAATAATAATAATATACCCTAATGAAAATTACGTTAGCATACTTACCAACTAGACAACACAAAAAGAAAAAAGGAACAAAAATATATAGGCATAGGCCTAGCATTTTAAAACGTCCGAGAACTGAGAGCGATATTACTTTAAGGTCATTAACATGCTTACATTTTTTTTTTTTTTTGTATGTGTGAGTCTAACACAACGTTTTACACATAGATGCGAACTCCAGCAGTCACTTACAGTAATGAACGGAACTGACTTGAACAGCTCGCAGCAGGGCCAGAATCGCAGCCACAGGACGGAAGTGAAAGGCGGGGTTGATAAGAGTTGATCGACACTTTGACAGCGAAATAAACATGGCGGAGAACATCCGATTTCTGCAACGTTTTCGCTTTTAAAAATTGTTCAAAATTGTATTACATTTTTTGTGTGATGAGTATTTTGTTATAATACTGCTATTTATTATTTTTATTACAATATGGTTTTATTTGCAGGTTTTTAAAGCCTACAGAACAAATATTACTTTAAGCTACCAAGCAAACGAAAGTAGCATCAACAAAATTATCTTTGCCAAACCCATAAAAATCTCTCATACACCATGTCCTGTCTCAAATCTTTGTTTTCAGTTTCTCATTTTGGTAAGCTGAAAATTTTGCTAATCCTTTGCATTCAGCCAAAGTAGTGCACTTGGATCATGCCTGCATTGATGAACCATGCCCTTTGTGGTGGATTTACTGGCTTCAACTCTGGCCACCAGACCCATGAATTAACCTCAACCATCCTATTGGTTCTTTCCTAATAGACTTCCCTGTGATCTGTCAGCTGCAGAAATCTAGCTTGATTTTGGAAAAACAGCACATAGCCATATTGCTGCTAACTTGGCAAATTGCTGCTGCAGTAAACATCAGTGACAGAATGAGGAAAGCTATAGGGAAGAGTATATATATATATATATATATATATATATATATATATATATATATATATATATATATATATATATATATATATATATATGTATATATATATATATAAAGAAAAGTCAAGAGTTGACTTGAAGTCAAATCCTCAGAATGACTCTGGTCATTGGTCCTTTTCTTTGTTATAGATAAATTAGAAAAAAAGTTGAAAGTAAAATTTAACCTTAAACTTAAATTAAACACTTCTCCCCCTCTAAGAATTCTGACAGTCCAAACAATCAGGCCTCAAATACAGTTTTTTAGAAGGGTTTTCACCTTTATTGTATAGGACAGTAGAAAGCATTGACACTAAGGGTGTACTCACACTATGTACAGTTGCCTTGAACCGGGCCAAAGCATGCTTGTCCTCCTCCCGTCTACCCCGACGGCCGCCCTCACATTACATTCAGGCCTGGGCAAGCTTACGTCATCGATGCTGCGCTGTTCAGTTAGTGCTCTCGCTCAGCACAGTGGAGATTTCTTTATTGATATCGTTTAAGTTGTTTGATATGCAGTGGCACACAGTCAAATATTTCGCTGAACAGATCAGCCACTTTTGACGTTCATAAACAACCAGAAAGTCCTTGTGCTGCAGGAATTAGAAGGTTTGCTGAAGGTGCGCAGCTGTCGTGCAGTGAGGGGTTTGCATCTTGAATAAACTACAGCAGTTTGCGTACACTGAACATTAACAATGATTAATTAATCCATATGTAACAGTCCCTTAAAAGTCGCGTCTCGCTTTCAGTTTCAAGCTTTGGTGCGTTTGAAACTCACACTACAAGCGTACCGCACCAAAGCCCAAGTGAACCACACTCAGAGCCCGAGTGCCTGAGCCCGATTAAGCGCAATCACATTTCTCAAACGATTCGGGAAATGGGCCTGGGCAGGGTTCGGATAGCATAATGTGAGTAGGCTCTAAAGCATGGGGAGCAGAGAGAGGGGAAGAATCAGTATAGGACCGCGTGGCAGGAATAACTCAGGTCATCGTGAGCATGCATCTGTTGACGCACTAACCACTACACCACTGGTGCTGACTGGCCTCATATAAAGTTTATAGTTTGTTTACACATTAAATAAATTTTTAATTTTCATTTTACACTTAATAAACTTATCACTTTGATGTTTAGTAAACTTCTCTACTGTCTCAGCAAATATCACTTAATGTTTCAGTGTTTCAAAAAAAAAATTGGTGAAACAATATGGATATACTTTTGCACATATTAATCTACCTTTTTTTTTATAAGATTTGAATTTCAGTATGAAACTCTAACCCTAACCCTAACCCTTTTTTTTCATTAAGTTATCAACATTCCACATTAAAAAGGAAAAAAAATATTTACAGAAAAACACAAATAAACCAATAAAACAGTCAGAATTACACAGTAAACACCTAAATAGTGTGAATATGAAAAGGAATGTGAATAGTCTGACAGCCGGGTAATGACTTTAATACTAGTTTTAAACTCGCAAATAAAACACAATTACAGCAAAACGTAGAAATAATAGCATAGACTACATGCAAAGTCGTTGTTATATATCCAGACATGAATAAAAGTGACGATTTTTGATTATCTCTCATATGAATTCATTTACGCAAATAAAATTGAAACAAGATTATAAAACTGCAGCGCAAATAAACACACGCGTCTTTAATTTACCGCGAAACACCGAGTAGACGCGCACTACTATTTAAAGCACAGATAGCGTGACCGTCTCTCTCGGAACCGCAGATGACGTGACCGCATTAGTGTTTCGGTGTGAAAAATAGTTTGCCTTTAACATATTCTAAGTATACTAACATATTTAACATATTCTTAGTATATCTAAGTATATAACACTCTAGAATAGAATGACGTAACAGCCTCTTTAGCAGAAATCACGTGATTTGCAGTTGTTGGATAGGAGACCATTCTGCAACGTCACTACGTCGTACCTTTGCAGTATTAAGTCAGTTTGGTTGCAGCTAGAAAGGGCATCAGCATGAGGAACATTCGGTATCTTTTTTGGATCTTTCATCTCGTGAACGGTAAGCCATATAGGCTTTTTGTTTATATTAAGTTAACACTTTCAGTTTCAATTCAAGCCGGAAACAAAATGTTCATTTGATAATAGTTTTGAGTCCTTTTACATTTCATATCCTTCATAAGTATACATTGTTATATTGCTTTCTTATAAATAAAGGTTGTGATATAACACACCAGAACATGAGCGGGTAAGATCTTTGTGCATGCGTGTGTTTGGCTGAACACTAAATGGCGCTGACGGACTGTAACACTGGTCATTGCTCTCTTAAGTAAACAGATCACAGGATAAATTTATTTGTAATTGGCTATTTTTTTTTAAACTGGATTTTCTGTTAGTGTAACAGAAATGCTAAGTAAGCATCCTATGAAATTGCTGTAGCCTAAACTTAGCTTTCGGTTTGGGTGTGGCTCAAAAATATAACAGACACATCTCGCATCATTTATTCTGTCAGTCATGTTGCTGAATTCTATCAATAAAGATAATGTAAATTGTAACATTTTAAAATAATTTATGAGGGATGCATAGTTTAGATATGATAAAACACCATTAATGGAAAGAAAATAATGATTGTACCAATCAAATTAGAGCCTTTTTTAAAATAATATAACTAACTATATTCTAGAACTATTCTATTATTTGCTTGATTTTTAATATGCTTTACAAAATCGTTACATCACTTTTTATCCTTGTTCTGTTCGTCTTTGTAAAGCTGGTTTGACACAATTACATTAAAAAAGCTGATTTGAAAAAGGTTATTTGACTTGACTGTGTATAAAATCATATATATTGAATGAGTAGCAAAGTAATTATTATTTTTTGGTTACTATGGTTTAACCATGCTGTAACCTGGTTTAACGCTGCAGTAACTGTTTATGTTGTTGCCTTTTAGTAGTAACATGGGTAAAGGTTTGAATTAATGTGCTCATCAATTTTATATAATTATACTGTGCCAGCTCTAAAGTACTCAAATACTCAATACTTCAAATAAATCACAAATATAAGAGAAAAAAAAATACATTTTTCATTCTTAATAAGAATTAATGTGTAACTAATAAAAATTGTTTTATTTATAGTAACTGTGTTTATTAATTTATTGTTTCATTTGTATAAACAGACTCCAAAAAACATAGATTTTCAAATTAAATATTTGTTTAGTTCAGTTTTATGTCATTTTAATCTACCCTATCTATTTTGGTACCAGATTTATTTTTTAATTCTGTACTGTTATTATTTGAATTTATATTATTTATTTACATATTTATTTTCACATTTTTAACCATTTGTCTGTTCGCTTTTTATTTTTATTTTATTTTATGTATTTATTTACTTTATGTATTTTATTCTGTAGTTCAAACAAAACCCAATAAATATATTTAAAAAAAAAATACAATTTTGATTCCAAAGTTGGCTAGATTTACTGCTGTCTATAAAGTTCTTTATAAAGATTCTATATGTTCTATATTCTCTTTTTAGAACTCAGAATGAGAGAAGCTACAGGGAACAGTGTTAAAAAATCAAAAGTTGTGGGAGAGTTAAAAATGAAAACAAGTCAAATCCTCAGAATGAGTCAACTCGCCTACCAAACATTTTCCAGCTTAACATCTCTGCTTCTCCAATTTTAAATAAACCGCAAAAATGAAACAAAATTACACATTTTTCACTCATTATATGAATTAAGATTAAATTATTAATAATGGTTTTATTTTTTAGTAACAGTTTATTATCATATTGATTATCATCAGATTATAAAAAATAGCTCTTCAGATTAAGGATTTAATAAATTTTTATGTTGTTTTAATGTATCATCTCATTTTTGTTTTCTGAGATGGCTGATTTTACTGCTGATTAGATGAAAAGTGAAAAGTTTCTATATTTTTTGACATATTATATATAATATGAATGAAATAAAAACGTGGCCATTAGCTGTATTGTCTACTATTGCTATTTAAAAAGTGGACCCTGAAGATTGTCACTTTTATTACTAAGCAATGAATTTTGATCTTTAATTTCAGTTTTACAGAGTTGGCCAGACAGCAACCATTTTGAGGTGGCACAAAAATAGTAGTTTTTCAACATAAATGTGTGTTAGACTATAAATTATTTCATGGTTTTGGTGCCAATAATATAACTAAATAAAATTATATTGTATTTAAATAGGGTGATGGTAGCATGGATCAAATAATATTAACCTTCATTCTACCTTGTGGAGACATTTTTTGATCATTTACTCTCTAAAAACTTTTTTTTTTAATTCACAGGGGTTAAATGAAATTGTCGGGTTAAAATAAATTGGATTTTTTTAAAAATATATTTGTTCCCCTCCTTGAATATAAATTTAAAAAGACACACACATCAGCTAAAACTCCATTGTCAATGTCCAGTCAGCTCAGTATTTCAATAATTTATTCTCATAAATAAGACATGTAGGTAACTAGTAGATTTTTTTGTTGTTTAAACTGAGTTTTTAAATAACTCTGAGTCAGATTGTAAGATCACAATTAAACATTAAATATTAAACATTATATTAACTGTTAAAATGCATTAATTGCAACAGTTGTAACAGATTAAACTGAGAGGCTATTTTGAGAGAATCTTATGGAAGTAATTTCGATTCATTTTCATTTGTACTTTAACAGCTTAGAATCTGCACTTATTTTCTAGTTCCAATACACAGTGCTCACATTTACTTGTGCATAAAATTACAAACAGAGTAAATAAAAAGCTTTATTTGGAAATAATTAATTAATTCATTAATGTCCAGTGGTTGGACAATGAATCTGAAAGGTCTGGTTTTAGACCACAATAATTTCATAGTATAGGGTAGGGCCTCCTATAGCAGCAATTCATCTTGACAATGGCAGTTCTGCACAGTGGCCAGAGGGATGTTAAGGCATTCCTCTTGCAGAATAGTGGCCAGGTCATTACATGATGTTGATGGAGGAAAAATTTCCTGACTCGCTCCTCCAAAACGCGCCAAAATGTCTTAACAATATATGGATGTGGTGACTGTGCAGGCCGTGGGAGTTGTTCTTCTTAATTTTCGTGTTCATCAAACCACTTTCACCAGTCTTTTTCTGCTGTGTATTGGTGCATTATCATTCTGATTGTCATCCTGACCTTGGTAGTCCTTGGCAGTGACACGACTATCTAGCACAAGTATTGGGCCAAGGTAGTGGCATGATATTGCAGCCCAAACCATAGACGATCCACATCTGTGCTTCACTCAGGGCATGCAACGGTCTGGGTGGTGTGTTTCTTTTGGGCTTCTTTACACGGAAACTTTTTTTTTTTTTTTTTTTTGCTGGCAGCATTAAAACTGTCGTTTGGCATTGGCACAAGTGACCAAAGGTTTATTTATAGCAGCCTAGCCATATATATTGACTTTGTGAAGCTCCTGACGAATAGGCTGCACATTTAATTCAGCAGTAAGTTGGCCAGCTGTGCTTTTATGCTTTTGGATGCAATCCAGGTTAGCACTTTGGACATTTCTTTCAGAACGACTTGGGCCCAATCCCAATTCTATTTTTGTATCCCTACTCCTTGGCCCTAGAGACAGAGTGTGAAGGGGAAGGGCTTCAAAGTTTATCCTAAGAAATGGGACAGCACTACAGCACCTGTGCACATCATCATATGTCATTGCGATCTCTTGCTTCATATGAGATCAGACGATGGCCAATGCTGTAGTTATTCCAGTTGCTTTATTTTTTGGTATTCATCTTCAGGAAATCACTGAAGGCATGTATTATGTTACAATCTAATGTGGCAATAAGATCGTAACTGCACTGTGCATTTATACCCTGGCCTTATTTGTTTATCGTAAACACACAAAAAACTACATTAACAATATAGCAGACTCTGTAAAAAGCTCATTCCCAGCCACTAGACATTTCTGACAGAGTATTCAAGTGTCATTGTGTGTCAGAATGTTGTGAGACTGCTGTACAGGAGTTATTATTAAGGACAGATGGCAAAATTTAGCGGTTTTTATATTATTGTTTTTTAAAGCATTATGGTAAAACACAAATGCTATTATGAATGTATTAAAACGTTTGCTTGTTTGTTGTAAAAATTCGCAATAATGACAAAAAATACTAATTTGTGGACCTCCTTACCTTCGGGTGCAGTGATTCTGCTGTTGTGCCTGGTGTATTCTGTGAAGTTTTCTTACTCCTTGGTTTTGAGTGTAGTCCTGAAAAATATCTGTTTAAAGGTGTATTTACCCCTTCCCCTGTGCCCTACGCCTTCAAGTTAAAGATAATTGGGACAGTAAGGGTTAAGAGGTAGAATTGGGATGGGGCCTTGCTGTCTTGGTCATAGATACGCCAGTGAGACACGCACCAACAGTTTGTCTTTTTTTGAACTCTGATATGTCATCCATAATGTGGTGTGAATTACATTATTTTAGGCAAAACTGTGCTGTTACTCTGCTAATTAAACTTTCACACTCTGCTTACTGGTAAAATGTCAATGAAGATTAGCCACCAGGCTTCTCAAACTTAGCCATGAAACCTCCCAACACTAAATGTTTCACCAGTGTTTCAGTTTCATTGTCCAACCCCTGTAGTAAACAAATTAAGCAAAGATAAATACAATAGTGCAAAGATAACTTGAAATAAACAATGGCTTTCTGGGAAGTCTAACAACATTTAGGTACAGAACTAATCAGAAATCAAATAAAACTTAATATTCTTCATTGTATAATAATTCAAATAAATTTTATATTTAGCAAGGTAACATTAACAAATGTAGCTTTTTGTATTATTGCACATCCTGCATTGCGACTATTGCAGATGAGGACTATGTTATTGATGCTAAAATAATATTTGTATCCTTTTACAGACATAACTGAGATTAAACTTTTGTTTAATAATGCGCAGATCTCAGTTGCAAATGGTGGCCGAGAGCGCTTAATGCTCTGCTACTTTAGAAGACACCTGCACGGTGTCTCACAGGGAAAACATACTGGGTCACTACAACCTCCCGTATACAGTCAGGCATTGTGCTGGAACAGCGTAATATAGAAAGACAAGTGGGAAAAACGGTTGATCAATCAGTTAAAAAAAAAAAACGCACTCACATTTCTTTAAGAAAATGGCTGATCTTTCATTTCATTAGACCCTTATTAATCAGCTTGGATCATGTAGAGCCATTTGAAGGTGCATTAAATCTGCAATATGGACCTTTAACCCTTCATCTGTTTCTTCACACAGGTGCATGTGCTCCATTTGTGAGTACATCTGAGCTTCTGTATATTAGTCATTACATTTAATCTTTAAATGATGATATTAAATAAGAAACTGTTGCTTCCTTTTACAATCTTTTTTTATAAATTTTTACTTTTATCACTTGTGTCATTTTGAGTTTACACATCCTGTTAGAAAGCACATATCTGACATTGTTAAATGTAATGATTAAATTGATCATTGATTTAAATAATGGTCAATCACAAGATTTTGTCTAAATTGGCATTCATACATGCAATAACTTATAAGTGATGAACATATCACACATGTCTTAAGTAAGATTCCTGTACTTCACCATAGTCGTCATTACCTTGATTACAACTTTCATCCATTAATCTTTGCTAGTAACATTGCATTTTCCTGCTGAGAGATGTGGTTTATGTATCATGTTGTGTGTTTTCAGCTGCTGTATTGACTTGGAAAACATATGAGAGAAGTGATGTTTTTAAAATCTACCATATTAACTGTAAAATTACAGGAATCTATTTAAAACTAATTTGAAGTTTTGAGATGCATGAGATGTGCAAATTAAGAAAAACTAATAAATGAATCATATTTTCCTTATTTATATAAATATGCAAATTGCTGTTTTTTAAAGAAAACATTTCATTCTTCACTACAAAACAATGCCAGGGTTTTACTTATATTTATTTATTTTTTCATTAGGTGTGTCTGGTGTTGAGGAACTAAAGTTGATGGTGGGAGATTCAGTTACTTTAAATAGTGCTGAAACATCCAGCAAAGAAACAATACAGTGGCTGTTTGGGACGAAACGTATAGCTGAAATCAGAGAATCCAGAGATCCGCAATACTATGATGAGCGCTTCAAAGACCAACTGGAGCTGGACAAGAAGACCGGATCTCTGACCATCAAGAACATCAACACTTATCACAGTGGACAATATAGACAAAATATTGCAGACATAAATCGCATAAACATAGCGATACAGGTCAGAGGTTAGTAACTTGACTCTCATTATGTAATAATTGGAATGCGATCAGGATTAATTGTCTGAAACGGTATTCATGGTGTGCAGTTATTAATAGTTTTACCCATAAAGTGATATTTCAGCAAAAGAAAATGATTACAAATTGCAAAAAATTGAGAAAAAAATTACAAATGTTTTTTTTTTTTTTTTAATGAATTAATTAGGACAGCAGTTACCAGCATAATTTGAAGAATATGTCTGTTAACAGAACTATCAGACATCCCAACTTGGGCAAAGTCCAGGAGGGTGCGAGGGAGGTGTGTTACATATGCAGAAGTTATATGAAGAGCATTTATTTGAGCATTTTCATCAATCCGAATGGACAACACTTGTAGTGTTTCACTGTAGTTCCAATAACAGCAGCACTGGAGCTACATGATCAAACCAGATGATCATGTTCTCTATCAAAAACAATATCACTTACCTATTAGTAGTAACCCTGACACATTTATTTTCTCATTTACTTTGTCTTAAAACACTCTTTATTTGCACTGTTTCTTTCCAGTGTTTGGCTCTGGTGTAAGTTGTATCAGAATGATATATATTATTCATATATAGAATCATGTATATTATTAACATAAGAGTGTACTTGTATACAATTTTTATATATAAAAAAATGAAATAAGCAGATCAGTGAACTAATTTAAACTGCAACAAGCAAACCCCATGCAGAAAATGGCACCCTGAAATGTCTCAAGCAAATATCAGATAAACTGTAGTCACACTAGATTTCAGTCATGGCCAATTTCTATGTATAACGAGTTATTATATTACCTTTAAATCTATAGAAGTAGTACGTCTTCGTCATACAGTTTTTTTCTCTCTCTCTGATGAACCACTATCAATTTGAATGAATGAAATTAGCAAAAGACGCATGAACATAATACCGCCATCTAGTGGCAGTTTTTTAAGCAAACATTTTTTTACATTAATCAATAAATTAAAACACAATAATAATAATAATAATAATAATAATAATAATAACAACGTAAAATAAATTTCTAAAAAAGTATATACAAGTATCAACATTTACTTAATTTTAAACGGAGAGAAGCAGGGCTGTTGTAGTCTATATGTTTATATGTAGTCTGTATGTTTATGTGTAATATTCTACAAATCAAAGTAGGCTACTATTTTCTAAAATGCTTTTTGTAAATGCCTATGTAAATAAAGTATTTTTGGGCTAACACTTGGTTCAGTTTGAATATACATATAATGAAATTGGGTCAGCCCCATACATAGCAAAAGAAATAATAATAATAATAATAATAATAATTAGACTGGTATATCCATTGAAACCTTTCAAAATCCTATAACATATTAATCAGTTAAATACATTTTTATATCACAATTTTTACCCCATATATCGTATACAACAAGTATATTATATGAAAATATTACAGTTGTAAATCATTTTAAGCTTAGTCTGTTTTAAATCAATCCTGTTTGTTCTCTATGTGTGTCTCTTGTTGATAAAGTAGGTGTGACGAATGTGTCAGTGATGATGGGAGATACAGTCACTCTACACACTGGTGTTACTCTGAAAGATACTGTGAAGTGGACGTTTGAAAATAAAGACTTAACCTGTTAACAGCCGGCCCCTATTAGTTGGGCTCAAACCCACATCTGACACACACAAACTAAAGCAGTTACTGTTTTTTAACCCTTTAGGCTACAGACATAACAAAGATATCTTAAGAAAGATGATATTGTGGGTTTGATGTTCAAACATTATAAATTATGATTATAAATTATATTACCATTTAAAAACTCAAAGAAAAAAGCTTAAAATGTTAAAAAGCTCTTGTTGTTAAATTTGTATAATATATATATCTTAAAATAAATATACGCAACTGTACCAAAAGAACTTGAAAATGCAATTAAGTCAAAACCACAAGATCACACTCGCAATAACTGAAATCTGAAGTCAAAGACAGTAAAAATGAGCTCCCTGTAATATTTTTCTCAGTGTAAGAAAATTACATATTGGGACACTTTAAAAGGCCATTTGTTAATAATAAGAGGTGAACCACACTATAATACTGTTTATAATTAGACACAATCTCTGGAGATGCAGTTTATGGATGCTGTTTTTTATTTTTGTTTTAAAATGGTCAACCAAACTAATATCATAATAGTTTAATTGGAGAAGTTTATGTCAATCGCTGGCATTTACTCTTGCTTTTCTGTTCTCTGTTTATTTTTAAAACATGACCCA